>NW_025303141.1:0-841 GCF_018294505.1 Triticum aestivum
TCAAAGGGCTAGATCCCGTGGTCAAACGCTACAGGGTTAGCCGGGACGGGGGCCCTGGGGGGTAGCAATGCCACCGGAGCGTCGTACCGGGCCCTCATACATGCGGGGTGGTGTTGTGGCATGTCCGAAGAGGCGGCACGCGTCTCCGGGTTGTGGCCCCCCTCACGGACGGCAATGAAACGGTAGTAGACGTTCTGCGGTAACGATGCAGCGTGAATATTATTAAATACTTGGAGCGCGATAAAATCATGAGTTTTTTACACAACGTGGGCACATGTGCTATAGGACTGATGGTAATTTTTCATAATTTTTCGTGATGGAGAAGTATCTGAACACTTCCCTCTACGCGGATTGCTCTTCGCACGTCTACGACTGTGGCCGGCGGCCTCCGGGGGCTAGCATACCGTCAAATCTTGCGTAGGCGGCCTCTCACAAATTTGGAAGTGTTGAGGCGGTTGCAAACGCCCAGCACGCGTCTCCGGGGTGTGCCCCCCCCCTCATGGACGCCGCCGCCGGCGGCACCTGGAGGGGGGAAACGGACGCGTCGGGTCTACACGGAGTGGATGTAGCTATGGGTTTGGCCCGGATGTTGCTCCAAAGTGTTCCTCTGGGCCGACCTAACACAACCGGGTGGAGAGGTCCACTGGTCAAAGCCCGTCCGTGCAAAGTCAAAGGGCTAGATCCCGTGGTCAAACGCTACAGGGTTAGCCGGGACGGGGGCTCTGGGGGGTAGCAATGCCACCGGAGCGTCGTACCGGGCCCTCATACATGCGGGGTGGTGTTGTGGCATGTCCGAAGAGGCGGCACGCGTCTCCGGGTTGTGGCCCCCCTCACGGACGGC
>NW_025303142.1:0-841 GCF_018294505.1 Triticum aestivum
GATTCTGGCCCGTTTCGTGGACTATTACTCACTGTTTTGGAGTCCCGGAGTGATTTCCACGAGTAACAAACCCTGGGGTGCATTTACGTGTCGGTCATCAACACTCGTAGTTTTGGCCGATTCTGACCCGTTTCGTGGACTATTACTCACCATTTTGGGGTCCCAAAGTGATTTCACATCTTGTTGAACCCCAAGGTGCGCATATGTGTCGGTCATCAACACTCATAGTTTTGGCCGATTCTGCCCCGTTTCATGGACTATTACTCACTGTTTTGGGGTCCCGGAGTGATGTCCATGAGTGACGAACCCTCTGGTGCGTTTACGTGTCGGTCATCAACACTCATAGTTTTGGCCGATTCTGACCCGTTTCATGGACTATTACTCACCGTTTTGGGGTCCCAAAATGATTTCCATTCTTGTTGAAGCCCAAGGTGCGCTTACGTGTCGGTCATGAACACTCACAGTTTTGGCCGATTCTGGCTTGTTTCATGGACTATTACTCACTGTTTTGGGGTCCCGGATTGATTTCCACGAGTAACGAACCCTGTGGTGCGTTTACGTGTCGGTATCAACACTCGCAGTTTTGGCCGATTCTGACCCGTTTCGTGGACTATTACTCACCGTTTTGGGGTCCCAAAGTGATTTCCATTCTTGTTAGACCCCAAGGTGCGCTTATGTGTCGGTCATCAACACTCATAGTTTTGGCCGATTCTGGCCCGTTTCATGGACTATTACTCACTGTTTTCGAGTCCCGGAGTGATGTACACGAGTAACGAACCCTGTGGTGCGTTTATGTGTCGGTCATCAACACTCGTAGTTTTGGCCGATTCTGACCCGTTTC
>NW_025303143.1:0-841 GCF_018294505.1 Triticum aestivum
GGAAATTGCTACGGGACCCCAAAACGGTGAGTAATAGTCCGCGAAACAGGTCAGAATTGGCCAAAGCTGTGAGTGTTGATGACGGACTCATAAACGCACCCCGGGGTTCATCAATCGTGGAAATCGCTCTGGGTCCCCAAAACGCTGAGTAATAGTGGACGTAACGGACTTGAATCGGCCGAATATGTGATTGTTGATGACCGACACGTAAACGCACCCCGGGGTTAGTCAATCATAGAAATGACTCCGAGACCCCAAAATAGAGTAAGAGTCCAAGAAACGGGCCAGAATCGGCCCAAACTATGGTTGTTGATAACCGACACGTAAGCGCACCTTGGAGTTCGACAACCATGGAAATCGCTTTGGGACCCCAAAACGGTGAGTTATAGTCCATGAAACGGGCCAGAATCGGCCAAAACTGCGAGTGTTGTTGACCAACACGTAAGCACATCTTGGGGTTCAACAACTATGGAAATCGCTACGGGACCCCAAAACGGTGAGTAATAGTCCGCGAAACAGGTCAGAATTGGCCAAAGCTGTGAGTGTTGATGACGGACACATAAACGCACCCCGGGGTTCATCAATCATGGAAATCGCTCTGGGTCCCCAAAACGCTGAGTAATAGTGCACGTAACGGACTTGAATCGGCCGAATATGTGATTGTTGATGACCGACACGTAAACGCACCCCGGGGTTAGTCAATCATAGAAATGACTCCGAGACCCCAAAATAGAGTAAGAGTCCAAGAAACGGGCCAGAATCGGCCCAAACTATGGTTGTTGATAACCGACACGTAAGCGCACCTTGGAGTTCGACAACCATGGAAATCGCTTTGGGACCC
>NW_025303144.1:0-841 GCF_018294505.1 Triticum aestivum
AAACGGACAATCTCTTTCAAAGTATCAGGATTTCATCCGGAAACTCGTCTGTTACAAAGGGATTTCGTTTTTTAAAACTTATTGGAACTCCTGACTTTTTGTGTGTTCAAAATGCACCATTCAAAGCCACATCATCATTTTTCAATCCTTTCTGAGTTCATTCGTTATTTCTCATGCATTTACTAATTATTTTGTGCTATAAGACCCTAAAATTGAAAAGCATTTCAAATGAACTCTAAAAAGGTTGAAAGTTGGCATGATATCATCATTTCATCCACATAGCATGTGCAAAAAGTTGAGAGGGTTACGGCAAAAACTGGATGCACTTCGTGTACAAAACGGACAATCTCTTTCAAAGTATCAGGATTTCATTCGGAAACTCGTGTGCTACAAAGGGATTTCATTTTTTAAACCTTAATTGAACTCCGACTTTTTGTGTGTTCAAAATGCACCATTCAAAGCCACATCATCATTTTTCAATCCTTTCTGACTTAATTTGTTATTTTTCATGCATTTACTAATTATTTTGAGCTATAAGACCCTAAAATTGAAAAGCATTTCAAATGAACTCTGAAAAGGTTGAAAGTTGGCATGATATCATCATTTCATCCACATAGCATGTGCAAGAAAGTTGAGAGGGTTACGGCAAAAACTGGATGCACTTCGTGTACAAAACGGACAATCTCTTTCAAAGTATCAGGATTTCATCCGGAAACTCGTCTGTTACAAAGGGATTTCATTGTTTAAAACTTATTTGAACTCCTGACTTTTTGTGTGTTCAAAATGCACCATTCAAAGCCACATCATCACTTTTCAATCCTTTCTGACTTCATTTGTCATT
>NW_025303145.1:0-841 GCF_018294505.1 Triticum aestivum
GTCTATCTTAGGGTAACGCGAGTCGAGGCGGACGTTGTCGCGGTAGCGACGACGGACGCCGAGACGATGACGTGACACCACTGCCACCATGTCTATCTTAGGGTAACGCGAGTCGAGGCGGACATCATCGCGGTAGCGACGACGGACACCGAGACGAGCATGTGACACCACTGCCACCCTATCTATCTTAGGGTAATGCGAGTCGAGGCGCGAGTAGAGGAGGATGTCGTCGCGGTAGCGACGACGGACGCCGAGACGAGCACGTGACACCACTGCCTCCCTGTCTATCTTAGGGTAACGCGAGTCGAGGCGGACGTCGTCGCGGTAGCGACGATTGATGCCGAGACGAGCATGTGACAACAGGGCCACCCTGTCTATCTTAGTGTAACGCGAGTCGAGGCAGACGTCGTCACGGTAGCGACGTCGGACGCCGAGACGAGCATGTGACACCACTGATACCCTGTCTATCTTAGGGTAAAGCGAGTCGAGGCGGACGTCGTCGTCGTGGCAACGTTGGACGCCGAGACGAGCACGTGACACCACTGCCACCCTGTCTATCTTAGGGTAACGCGAGTCGAGGCGGACGTCGTCGCGGTAGCGACGACGGACGCCGAGACGAGCACGTGACACGAGGGCCACCCTGTCTATCTTAGGGTAACGCGAGTCGAGGCGGACGTCGTCGCGGTAGCGACGTCGGACACCGAGACGAGCATGTCACACCACTGCCGCCCTGTCTATCTTAGGGTAACGCGAGTCGAGGCGGACGTCGTCGCGGTAGCGACGTCGGACGCCGAGACGTGCACGTGACACCACTGCCACCCTGTCTATCTTAGGGTAACGC
>NW_025303146.1:0-841 GCF_018294505.1 Triticum aestivum
CGACTCGAGTATCCCGCCTTCTTCCCGGAGGAACCCAAATCTCGGGACGAGATTCTTTTGAGTGGGGGTGAGTTGTCACACCCTAGCTAGTCATGCATTAGAGTGTTGCATCATGTTTACTCTTTCATCAGAAACTTGAAATGGGGATGACAGAACCCCCAGTCCCCCCTGAAACCAACTAGGGTTACTAAAAATAATTTTCAATGAACCTGAAATGCCCTTCTAAAATGCCCATCATTTTTGTCTTGGTTCAGAACCTCTGCCAAAAGTGGTGCACATTTTCCTAGGCCATCCTAGGGTTTTTGGATTAAATCATAAATATTTGAATTTGGGCATTTAAAATTATATAAAATATTTAAATGCTCCAATAACTCCAAACTAAAATGTTTCATGTTGGAAATAATCCAACTATGGACCAGGAGTAGTTTGGTGATTTTTGAAGTTGCCTAGGTATTTTATTTAATTCAACAAAGTTGCAGAAGTATTAAAAAAACAGAAAACAGAAGAAAATGGAAAAAACTTACCTGTCGCCCAGCACCGGCCCACCTGCCGGCCCAGCCCAGCACCGCGCTAGCGAGCTGCTTCCGGCCAGGCAGGCAGGCAGGTGCTCGACGGCGAGCACCGCATGGGTGCCACGCACCTGCTCGCCGCCTCGCCGCCTCCCTCGCCCGGCTAACGCCGTGGATCGGCTTCCCTCTCTCCCCCGAACCTCCCAGACACCCCCTCTCCTCTCCAGCTCCTCCCCCTTGCACGCCCCAGCCATGGCTGACGCCATTGCCGCCACCCCCTCGCCGTAGCCACGCCCTCCGTCCACCCCACGCCGTGCCACTCTGTCCAGGAG
>NW_025303147.1:0-841 GCF_018294505.1 Triticum aestivum
CTCCCTCGATGCCCCGGACGAAGCCACGCAGCTGCCCCGCACCGCTCTCACTCTCCCTCGCCCTCCCCTTCTTCCCCTGCTCTCTCTCCCTCTCACCCGAGAACCACCGCCGCCACCGACGCCGATTGCCGCAGCCACCGTGCTCCTCTCGCCTTCCCGACGCCTCCCAGAGCTCCGCAAGTCCTCCCTCGTCCTCCTCGTCGTCTCACGCGACCAGAAGAGCCCCGGAACGCCGCCCCCGACGTTTTCCCCCTCGCCGGCCGCCGAGGATCTTCTCCGTCGAATTCGGCCACTCCGGCGCGCCCCCGAGCTCGCTGACCCTCCCTGCGCGATCCCTGTGAGCTCCACTCTGTTTCCCCTCCTCCATTTTGTTCGTTTCCGTGCCGTAGCACCCCGGCCACATTCCCGAGCGCCGTCGTCCGCCATGGACGCCGGGCATGGCACTGACGTGCTGCTGCGGCCAGTCCGACGAGCCTAGCGTGCTCCTAGCTGCCCCAGGAGTCCGCATAGCCCCTCAGCCAGCCCCCTAGCGCCCCGAAACCTCGCTCCGCCCAAACCCGAGCTCCGGCAGCCGCTGCGGCCCCCACTCCGGCGAGCTCCGGCCACCCCCGCACCTCCCGATGGCCCCCCTAGATGCGCACGGGCACGGGCTACCCTCGGGTGCCCTTGGCTTGGCCCAAAACCCCTCGCAGCGCCACTCCGGCGAGCTCCCGCCGCAGTTTTGGTCGTCGCCGGCCGAACTCCGGCGAAGTCGACGTGGCTTAGTTAATTAGTCACTAACCCCCCCACCTACTGACGCTGACAAGTGGGCCCCAGGGCTTAGTCAAAGCTAACCAGCCCG
>NW_025303148.1:0-841 GCF_018294505.1 Triticum aestivum
GTGAGTAATAGTCCACGAAACGGGCCAGAATCGGCCAAAACTGTGAGTGTTGATGACCGACACGTAAGCGCACCTTGGGGTTGAACAACTATGGAAATCGCTTTGGGGCCCAAAACCGGTGAGTAATAGTCCACGAAACGTGTCAGAATCGGCCTAAACCGCGAGTGTTGATGACCGAAACGTAAACGCACCCCAGGGTTCGTTAATCATGGAAATCACTACGGGACCCCAAAACAGTGAGTAATAGTACACGAAACGTGCCAGAATCGGCAAAAACTGTGAGTGTTGATGACCGACACGTAAGCGCACCTTGGGGTTCAACAACTACGAAACCGGTTTGGGGCCCCAAAACGGTGAGTAATATTCCATGAAACGGGTCGGAATCGACCAAAACCGCGAGTGTTCATGACCAAATCGTAAACGCACCCAAGGGTTCGTTAATCGTGGAAACCTCTCCGGGACCCCAAAACAGTGAGTAATAGTCCACGAAATGGCCAGAATTGGCCAAATCTGTGAGTGTTGATGACCGACACGTAAGCGCGCCTTGGGGTTCAACAACTATGGAAATTTGTTTGGGGCCCAAAAATGGTGAGTAATAGTCCACGAAACGGGTCAGAATCGGCCAAAACCGCTAGTGTTGATGACCAAAACATAAACGCACACCAGGGTTCGTTAATCGTGGAAATCACTCCGGGACCCCAAAACAGTGAGTAATTGTCCACGAAACGGGCTTGAATCAGCCAAATCTATGATTGTTGATGACCGACACGCAAGCGCACCTTGGGGTTCAACAACTATGGAACTTGCTTTAGGGCCCAAAAACGGTGAGTAATAGTCCATG
>NW_025303149.1:0-841 GCF_018294505.1 Triticum aestivum
ATTGAGTCAACCTAGAGCACTCCACAAATGCAAACAAAGACATGGATGGATAGAGCATAACTTAGATATCAAAACTCCCTTACTGATCATCCTCAAAAGAGGCGCGGATCACTAGGAAACAAGCTGGACATATAGCATCATGAACTAAAATATCCCAGACTTAGTGAAAATCACTAAGTCCCTGAAATCTGCAATCTCAGGTACCTCTCTTCGCAAGCTTGCACAGGACAACACACACATCCTAAAAATGCATGGGTGGCACCTCTGGAAAGAAGACAAAATGCTTAACAATTCATCCCAAAGGGGCACAGGCATATCATGCACGAATTAAATATAGCAAAAATGACAAAAGTGCATGATGAACTAACGGATCTGCAATCTAACTCACGAAGCCTCCTTCTAACAGCATTTTGGATATCAAGATGACCTCAAATGCAAATGATGGAATGGAATGAAGTGATGTACATGTCGAGGCGAAGATTTTGATATATCATACGCCCAAAACGGAGCTACGGTTGCAAAGTTACGGGACCTCGAACAGAGCAACATGGATCAAAATTTTCAGGACTTAGCAAAAAAAATCGGGGTTAGGGTTTACTGTTCACGCGACCGGATCCAGATCGGGATCGCGGCGCGGAAGCCGAGGCGGCGGCGGCGGCGGAGCTCGAGCTCGCCGGAGGAGCTCGTCGCCGGAGCCGGTGGAGGAGGGGAGTCCGGCGAGGCGGCGGGGAGAGGCCGGGGCGACGCCGGAGGAGGAGGCGGCGACCGCGGGCGGCGGCGTCCGGGGCGGCGCCGGCCGGTAGCGGGCGGCAGCGGCCGGCTTGCGGCGGCCCGGCGAGGC
>NW_025303150.1:0-841 GCF_018294505.1 Triticum aestivum
AGGGGAGCGTACGTATACACGGTGTAGAAATATGTGGAGCTGGGTTGGCTATATATGGTAGCAAAAGATTAGCAATAATCAATTCAAAGATGCAATGTTGAATAAACGCTCAACGACGGTACTGTGCTGGTCCTAGGCTAGACCGGACTAGAGACGCGAGCCTAGAACACTAATGAGGTCACGTCGTAGCACAACTAGCATCAATGAAGGATACTAAGTAGCTCTGGACAGCAAGATATAAGTGAAGATCACAACGGCAGTAAAGATAATGAGGTGAAACAACAGCCAAGCAGGATATATCAACAACTTTGTCTCCAACTTTCCTCTGAAAAAGTTTGTGCCGATTTTTTTGTTTTTTTTTCTTCTCTTTTTTTTTTCCTCACACTTTTTTTTTCTTTCTCTCCTTTTTCTCTCTCTGACTTTTTTTTCTCCTTTTTTTTCTCGTTTTTTTCTCTCTTTTTTTCTCCCTCTTTCCAAAACAAACTAGATAAGATGCAGATTGGATCAAGTGAAGATGTGAACGATCTCAACTATTATTATGACAATGAATGGTGGGTAGCACGTGGTGGAAATTGATGGATGGGTGGTGGACAGCGGAAGAGATAATGATGCAGCGGTGGCGTGACTAATGTGAACAGAACTCGAAACTCTAAATGAACTAGACACTAAGACCAGCAACTCGACACGACGATGCAACCGATAATTCAACTATGCAAGCAATGAAAAGAAAATTGCAAAGGCTCAGACTGGCTTGGACCAAGGATGAATAGATCTAACTCTTTTTTGTGGCTTTTTCTTGGACAATAGGTAAGAAAATAAATCTAATCTAGGAAAACTGGAA
>NW_025303151.1:0-841 GCF_018294505.1 Triticum aestivum
CTTGTTCAACTCTAGTGTAAAATATTTTGTACTAGGATATAGAGCTAGTTCAACTCTAGTGTAAAATTATTTGAACTAGCTTATAGAGCTAGTTCAACTCTAGTGTAAAATTATTTGTACTAGGCTATAGAGCTAGTTCAAATCTAGAGTAAAATTATTTGAACTAGCTTATAGAGCTAGTTCAACTCTAGCGTAAAATTATTTGTACTAGGCTATAGAGCTAGTTCAACTCTAGTGTAAAATTATTTGAACAAGCTTATAGAGCTAGTTCAACTCTAGTGTAAAATTATTTGTACTAGGCACTAGAGCTAGTTCAACTCTAGTGTAAAATTATTTGTAGTAGGCTATAGAGCTAGTTCAAGTCTAGGGTAAAATAATTTTAACTAGTTTATTGAGCTTGTTCAACTCTAGTGTAAAATTATTTGTACTAGGCTACGGAGCTAGTTCAACTGTAGTGTAAAAATATTTTTACTAGGTTATATATAGAGCTAGTTCAAGTCTAGTGTAAAATTATTTGAACTAGCTTATAGAGGTAGTTCAGCTCTAGTGTAAAATTATTTGGACTAGGCTATAGAGGTAGTTCAACTCTAATGTAAAAATATTTGAACTAGCTTATAGAGCTAGTTCAACTCTAGTGCAAAATTATTTGTACAAGTGTATAGAGCTAGTTCAACTCTAGGGTGAAATTTTTTGTACTAGGCTATAGAGCTATTTCAACTCTAGTGTAAAATAATTTGAACTAGCTTATAGAGCTAGTTCAACTCTAGTGTAAAATTATTTGTACTAGGCTATAGATCTAGTTCAACTCTTGTGTAAATATATTTGAACTAGCTTATAGAGC
>NW_025303152.1:0-841 GCF_018294505.1 Triticum aestivum
GGGTGCGCCCGAACGGGCATCGCCCCGCGCGCCCGCTTGCCCGTTTGCCCCTCGGGGCCAATGACATGGGGGCCCCACCCCCCACACAACAGAACGTTTTTTTTTATTAAAGCAGGGAATAAAAATAAAATGAAAATGAATTAAAACTAATTAACTAATTAATTAATTAATTAATTAAGTAAGTAATTAATTAGTCTAATTAATTCTGATTAATTAACCCTAATCACTAATTAACCTAATTAACTAATGTTAATTAACTCTGATTAGGTTAATTAGATATTAGAGAATGACATGCGGGACCCACCTGTCAGGGTTGACTCGGTCAACCCTGTTGACTGATGATGTCAGCATGACATCATGCTAATGTCATAAAAGCATTTTCGAAATTAATTAAATAATTAATTAAATTCCTGAAATTAATAAAATCTTTTAAAAATCATATCTTTTAATCCGTAATCCGGATTAAAATATTTTCAACATGAAAGTTGCTCAGAACGACGTGACGAATCCGGATACGCAGTCCGTTCGTCCACCACACGCCTCTAACCTATCGAACCTGCAAACTTTCCTCTCCGGTTCATCTGTCTGACAGACGTCCGGAACCGGGAAAACTTCCCCGGATGTTTTCCCCCCCTAACCAGTACCCCCTCATACCACGTTAGGGCACGCCTAGCATCGCTTCTTGACATGTCATGCATCGATATGCATCTGTTTACTTGTATTCATTGTTTCTTCCCCCTCTTCTCTCCGGTAGACTACGAGACCGACGCTGCTGCTGGCCAGTTCGACTACGGTGTTGACGACCCCTCTCTCTTGCCAGAGCAACCAGGCAAGCCCCCCC
>NW_025303153.1:0-840 GCF_018294505.1 Triticum aestivum
AGATCAATGATCAATTGTGTGTCTAGAGGTGCCCCCTGCCCCCGTATATAAAGGAGCAAGGGGGGGTTCGGCCGGCCAAGGGGAGAGGCGCGCCAAGAGGAGTCCTACTCCTACCGGGAGTAGGACTCCCCGCTTTTCCATGTTGGACTAGGAGAGAGAGGGGGAAGAGGTGGAGGGGAGGAAGGAAAGGGGGGCGCCGCCCCCCTCTCCTTGTCCTATTCGGATTGGGGGGGGGGGGCGTGCGGCCCTGCCCTGGCCTCCTCTCCTCTCTTCCACCTAGGCCCACTAAGGCCCATTAAGTTACCTGGGGGTTCCGGTAACCTCCCGGTACTCCGGAAAAATCCCGATTTCACCCGGAACACTTCCGATGTCCAAACATAGGCTTCCAATATATCAATCTTTATGTCTCGACCAATTCGAGACTCCTCGTCATGTCCGTGATCACATCCGGGACTCCGAACAACCTTCGGTACATCAAAACATATAAACTCATAATATAACTGTCATCGTAACGTTAAGCGTGCGGACCCTATGGGTTCGAGAACTATGTAGACATGACCGAGACACCTCTCCGGTCAATAACCAATAGCGGAACCTGGATGCTCATATTGGTTCCCACATATTCTACGAAGATCTTTATCGGTCAGACCGCATAACAACATACGTTGTTCCCTTTGTCATCGGTATGTTACTTGCCCGAGATTCGATCGTCGGTATCTCGATACCTAGTTCAATCTCGTTACCGGCAAGTCTCTTTACTCGTTCCGTAATACATCATCCCGCAACTAACTCATTAGTCACAATGCTTGCAAGGCTTATAGTGATGTGTATTACTGAGTG
>NW_025303154.1:0-840 GCF_018294505.1 Triticum aestivum
GGGGCCGCGCCTTCCTCGCATGGCCTCCTCCGCCTCACGCGTCCCCACTGGCTGCACGTCGGCTCCCGCACCGCCACCTCGCACCGCTGTCGACCTGCTCGCCCGCGACGGCCGCGCCCCGTGCCCCTCCCGGCGAGCCCCGTCACCGCTCCCGTTGTTGCTTCGGCATCGCTTCGGCCTCCGGCGGCCGCCCGTGCATCACCGCGGCCCCCGCCCCGTTCCGCGCCTCGCCGGCAACCACCCCGGCGCCAGCCACAACGCCCGCACACCAGCGCCCATTCGGGCTAGCGCCCGCGCGCCCGTTAACCCACCTTGTGTGGCCCCTAGGGCCAATGACATGGGGGCCCCAGCCCCAGAACGTTTTTTTAAAGGAATTGAAAAAAATTAAAAAAATAGATGAATAAATAATGAAAATAATTAATTAATTAATCAATTAACTAATTAATTAACTTAATTAAATCTGATTAAATTAACCAAATAAGATTAATTAACCTAATGATTAGTTAACCTAATTAACTACTATTAATTAGCTAATTAATTAGTATGACAGTGGGGCCCACCCACTAATTAATTTTGATTAGATTAATTAAACTGTTTAAATAAAATGTGTCACTGACCAGTGGGACCCACTGGTCAGGTTGACCAAGTCAACTCTGTTGACTGCTGATGTCAGCACGACATCATGCTGATGTCATTAATTCATTTTCGGATTAATTAATTAATTAAATTCTAGAAATTAATAAAATCTTTAGAAAATCATATCTTTTAATCCGTAACTCGGATGCGAATACTTTCTACATGAAAGTTGCTCAGAACGATGAGACGAATTCGGATACGCAG
>NW_025303155.1:0-840 GCF_018294505.1 Triticum aestivum
GATTTTTGTTCTGAACATTTTGATATATTATACGTTTTTTCTAACATAGTATGCAAAAGTTATAGCCGTTTTACATTTTCCCTACACTTTTTGCAAAACATGTCTAAATTTAAGTTTTTAAATGTTCCTAACTAGTAGATGTAGTAACATAAGTACATCTCGAAGGATTTTAATTTTTGAAGTTTTTATCATTTTCTTTTGCTTTTTACAAAACTGAAAAGGCGATGGGGGGGGGGGGTAGAGTTTGAAAATGGGACCTTTAGTACCGGTTCGTGCCACGAACCGGTACTAATGCCTCAAACCCCATTAGTACCGGTTCATGGCACGAATCGGTACTAAAGGTTAGACCCATTGATCCCGGTTCGTCCCACTAACCGGGACCAATGGTAGTGGGCCAGGAGCGAGGCCCATTGGTCCCGGGGCCCACGGGGCTCACGAACCGGGTCCAATGCCACCATGGGTCCTGGTTCTGGACTGAACCGGGACTAATGGGCTGACCCGGCCTGGACCTTTGCCCCCTTTTCTACTAGTGTTGGATAATGCACGGCGATGATCAACTCCAAAGAAAGAGAGGGGAATTTGGGAGATCTGCTGAAATCAAATTTGGACCTGCCTGTGCTTGAACAACTTTTTTCTATGAAGTTGGTACTATCATGAAAGAACTATCTTCTGATAAGTGACCTGGGCCATATGTTTTTAACACCAATTTCATTAAACATTATTGGGATATCATTGCTCAAGACCTTTATGCTCTCATTGAGGATTTCTCTAAGGGGTCAATTAGGTTGCAGAGCATTAATATTTCCTATATCACTCTCATCCCAAAGAAAGACTGCCCAG
>NW_025303156.1:0-840 GCF_018294505.1 Triticum aestivum
GTGGTCAAACGCTACAGGGTTAGGCGGGACGGGGGCCCTGGGGGGGTAGCAATGCCACCGGAGCGTCGTACCGGCCCCTCATACATGCGGGGTGGTGTTGTGGCATGTCCGAAGAGGCGGCACGCGTCTCCGGGTTGTGGCCCCCCTCACGGACGGCAATGAAACGGTGGTAGACGTTCTGCGGTAACGATGCAGCGTGAATATTATTAAATACTTGGAGCGCGATAAAATCATGAGTTTTTAACACAACGTGGGCACATGTGCTATAGGATTGATGGTAATTTTTCATAATTTTTTGTGATGGAGAAGTATCTGAACACTTCCCTCTACGCGGATTGCTCTTCGCACGTCTACGACTGTGGCCGGCGGCCTTCGGGGGGTAGCATACCGTAAAATCTTGCGTAGGCGGCCTCTCACAAGTCTGGAAGTGTTGAGGCGGTTGCAAACGCCCAGCACGCGTCTTCGGTGCGTGCCCCCCCTCACGGACAGCGCCGCCGCCGGCACCCGGAGGGGGGAAACGGATGCGTCGGGTCTACATGGAGTGGATGTAGCTGTGGGCCTGGCCCGAATGTTGCTCCCCGGTGTCCCTCTGGGCCGACCCGACACAACCGGGTGGAGAGGTCCACTGGTCAAAGCCCGTCCGTGCAAAGTCAAAGAGCTAGATCCCGTGGTCAAACGCTACAGGGTTAGGCGGGACGGGGGCCCTGGGGGGGTAGCAATGCCACCGGAGCGTCGTACCGGGCCCTCATACATGCGGGGTGGTGTTGTGGCATGTCCGAAGAGGCGGCACGCGTCTCCGGTGCGTGGCCCCCCTCACGAACGGCGTCGCCGCCGGCACCC
>NW_025303157.1:0-840 GCF_018294505.1 Triticum aestivum
CGAAAAACAACAAATGATGTCAGAACATGTTGGAAATTGATGACGTCGCTTTGAATACTGCATACTGAACACGAAAGAAGTCTGGAGTCCAAATAAGTTTAAAAAACATTGAAGTGCCCGTGTAACAGATGAATTCTCGTCCGAAACCCAGATACTCCGAAAGAGTTTGTACAGTTTGTACACGAAGTGCGTCCAGTTTTTGCCGTGACCGTCTCTACTCTTTCGCACATGCTATGCGGGTTAAATGATGATACCATGCCAAGTTTCAACATTTTCAGAGTTCATTTTGTAGTGATTTTCAATTTCACGGTCATTTAGCTCTCTAAACAATTAGGTAAATGACCGAAAAATAACAAATGATGTCAGAACATGTTGGAAATTGATGATGTCGCTTTGAATACAGCATACTGAACACGAAAGAAGTTCGGAGTTCAAATAAGTTTAAAAAACATTGAAGTGCCCGTGTAACAGATGAGTTCTCGTCCGAAACCCTGATACTCCGAAAGAGTTTGTCCAGTTTGTACACGAAGTGCGTCCAGTTTTTGCCGTGACCCACTCTACTCTTTCGCACATGCTATGCTGGTGAAATGATGATACCATGCCAACTTTCAACATTTTCAGAGTTCATTTTGTAGTGATTTTCAATTTCACGGTCATTTAGCTCTGTAAACAATTAGGTAAATGACCGAAAAACAACAAATGATGTCAGATCATGTTAGAAATTGATGACGTCGCTTTGAATACTGCATACTGAGCACGAAAGAAGTCTGGAGTCCAAATAAGTTTAGAAAACATTCAAGTGCCCGCGTAACAGATGAATTCTCGCCCGAAACCCTGATA
>NW_025303158.1:0-840 GCF_018294505.1 Triticum aestivum
CAAAAACAACCAGAAATGCTCGAAACTACGAATTTTCACGACATCAAAATAGCCGTCTACCAAGGATCACTACCATCAAAATCGTCCCCGGACCACAAAACAAGGTGTTATAGCCCACGAAAATGGCCAAAAATGCTCGAAACGACGAGTGTTGACAACGTCAAAATAGCCGTCTACCGGGGCCACGGGCCGTCGAAATCGTCCCCGGACCCAAAAATAGCACCCTAAAAATTGTGTGCTATAGCCACTAAATGGCTAGAAATGCTTGAAACGATGACTTTTGACGATGTCCAAATAGCCGTGTACTGGTGGTCATAGGCCATCGAAATCGTCCCCGGACCCCAAAACAGTGTGTATATAGCCCATGAAAACAGCTAGAAATGCTCGAAACGACGAGTTTTGACGACGTCCAAATAGTCGTATACCGCGGATCAAGGGATATGAAAACCGTCCTCGGACCCCAAAAAATGCGCTATAGCCTACGAAAATGGCCAGAAATGCTCGAAACGATGAGTTTTGACGGCGTCAAAATAGCCGTCTACTGGGGGTCACGGGCCATCGAAATCGTCCCAGACCCCAAAAAAGTGCGAAAACGGAGAGAAATGCTCGAAACGACAAGTTTTGACGACGTCCAAATAGCCGTGTACCGGGGGTCAAGGGACATGAAAACCGTCCCCGAACCCCAAAACAGTGTGTTATATCCTACGAAAACGACCAGAAATGCTCGAAAAGGCGAGTTTTGACGACGTCCAAATAGGTGTGTACATAGGGTCATGGGCCATCGAAATCGACCCGGACCCCAAAACAGTGTGTTATACCTTACGAAAACGGCCAGAAATG
>NW_025303159.1:0-840 GCF_018294505.1 Triticum aestivum
GTGGGTGAAATGATGATACCATGCCAACTTGGAACCTTTTCAGACTTCATTTCAAATGCTTTTCAATTTCATGGTCTTATAGCTCAAAATAATTAGTAAATGCATGAAAAATAACAAGTGAAGTCGGAAAGGGTTGTAAATTGATGATGTGGCTTTGAATGGTGCATTTTGAACATAGAAAAACTATGGAGTTCAAATAAGTTCAAAAAAATGAAATCCCTTGGTAACACACGAGTTTTTGTATGAAACCCTGATACTTCGAAGGAGATTGTCTATTTTGTGCACGAAGTGCATCCAGTTTTTGACGTAAGCCTCTGTACTTTCTTGCACATGCTATGTGGGTGAAATGATGATACCGTGCCAACTTGGAACCTTTTCAGAGTTCATTTCAAATGATTTTCAATTTCATGGTCTTATAGCTCAAAATAATCGGTAAATGCGTGAAAAATAACAAATGAAGTCAGAAAGGGTTGTAAATTGATGATGTGGCTTTGAATGGTGCATTTTGAACACAGAAAATTTATGGAGTTCAAATAAGTTCAAAAAAATGAAATCCCTTTGTAACAGACGAGTTTCCGTATGAAACCCTCATACTTCGAAGGAGATTGACTGTTTTGTACACGAAGTGCATCTAGTTTTTGCCGTAAGCCTTTGTACTTTCTTGGACATGCTATGTGGGTGAAATGATGATACCATGCCAACTTGGAACCTTTTCAGACTTCATTTCAAATGCTTTTCAATTTCATGGTCTTATAGCTCAAAATAATCAGTAAATGCATGAAAAATAACAAGTGAAGTCGGAAAGGGTTGTAAATTGATGATGTGGCTTTGAATGGTGCA
>NW_025303160.1:0-840 GCF_018294505.1 Triticum aestivum
TAAAAATAAAAAAGATTTTAGTAAAGTTAATCACAACTATTTTTTCTTCTATTTATTTCTGAGTAGTTTTTTATAAAGTTTCTTTCTTTTCTGCTATATTTATTTTTTCTATTTATTTCTGTGTGGTAATAAGTCATTAAAAATAAAAAAGAGGCGCAATGCTAGTTAATTCGCTTCAAACCTTTTGTAATAGTGTAAACTGCACTGCACATATCTCCGTGCAGTCTACCCTATTCCTCAAGGCTTGAAACGAACCAACGTGCAGGTGAGCATTAAGCCTCTTCTTCATCGTCTCTGCACTCAGGGCCTATAAACAGCTGCGAGTGCCTCTCGCTTGGCGAGGTGGGACTAAAAAAACAGCTGCAGAAAGAATGAACTAAAAAACAGTTGCAGAAAATAAATAAGTAATTAGACGGGTCCATTGGTACCGGTTGGTAGCTCCAAACGGGACCAATGCCCCTCTTTAGTCCCGGCACATAATGCTTTAATGTCTTATGGTTCGGCCCTCGTGATACCATGCTAACTTTCAGCTCTCAACTTTTTCAGAGTTCATTTGAAATGCTTTAATGCAAAAAACAAAAGAAAATCAATAATGCAGAAAACAAAACAAAAAAACTGGAAAAATAAAATAAAATAAATAAAGCAAAAAGAAAACAAAAAAATTGTATTCAAATTTGAAAACTAATGGCACTAACAGAAAGTTTATATTTTTTCTAAAACTAAAAGCAAAAAGAATTAAAAAATAAAGCAAAATCAAAAAAAATAATGCAGAAAACAAAACAAAAAATCCGGGGAAAAAATAGAAATAGCAACAATAAGTATTTTGTTGTAAGTAGAAAC
>NW_025303161.1:0-840 GCF_018294505.1 Triticum aestivum
AACAATCTCACATCTGTCATGAATATCACTCAAACCCAATCCACGTCTACGAGCATAGCATGGCAATATAATAGCAAACGTAGAAGTAACTCCCAAGGGTTTGATAAAAGAACAGGTAATAGGTACTACCTCAACTACTTCCCAATACCCACAATTTAATTAGATCCTAATCATGCAATGTTTGAGGAATAGATCTAATGCAATAAAAACTGGGTATGGAAGGTATATGATCAAAGTGTTACTTGCCTTGCTGATGATCCGCGAAACCTAGCGATTCGAAGTAACAAGCGGCACACTCCGGGTACTCTATCGCAAACAAACAAGCAAACAATAAGTACTCATCTAATGCACAGGTAAAACGCGAATGAAAGATCCAACCAGAAAGTTCAACTTAAGAACTCTGGTTTGCAAAAAGAATCAACTCGAACGAAGCAATGAAAGTCAAACGGCCAAAGAAACAAACTTCGTTTACTAATCTGGATCTAGGTCAAATTTTACAGTAGCAAAAACTTATTTGAGTAGGTTAAACGGAAAGAGAATTTCGAGACGAAACTCTAGGCGCTTGAATCGCCCGATTCCGATAAACGAGCGAAAAATTAAACAGAAACGAAGATTCGATCAGAAATCGAGATCTGAGATAATCGCGGAAAAATCCGATGAAAAAGAAAAATGGACGAACGGTTAAAGAATGGACGTTCGTTAACAGAGAAAATCCGACGAACGCGTTCGTTAAAACGAACGGGTCGGTGAACGTTCACAAAATAACAAAACCGAAGAAATAAACCGATCTAGGGTTTTTTTCTAAAACGAACGGTTTTTTTAAACAAAACCGGCAACGAC
>NW_025303162.1:0-840 GCF_018294505.1 Triticum aestivum
AGATGATGTATTACGGAACGAGTAAAGAGACTTGCCGGTAACGAGATTGAACTAGGTATTGGATACCGACGATCGAATCTCGGGCAAGTAACATACCGATGACAAAGGGA
Source organism: Triticum aestivum (assembly GCF_018294505.1). NCBI lineage: Eukaryota > Viridiplantae > Streptophyta > Magnoliopsida > Poales > Poaceae > Triticum > Triticum aestivum. The sequence continues at coordinate 111 of NW_025303162.1, forward strand.
ACAACGTATGTTGTTATGCGGTCTGACCGATAAAGATCTTCGTAGAATATGTAGGAGCCAATATGGGCATCCAGGTCCCGCTATTGGTTATTGACCAGAGACGTGTCTCGGTCATGTCTACATTGTTCTCGAACCCGTAGGGTCCGCACGCTTAAGGTTACGATGACAGTTATATTATGAGTTTATGCATTTTGATGTACCGAAGGTTGTTCGGAGTCCCGGATGTGATCACGGACATGACGAGGAGTCTCGAAATGGTCGAGACGTAAAGATTGATATATTGGAAGCCTATATTTGGATATCGGAAGTGTTCCGGGTGAAATCGGGATTTTACCGGAATACCGGGAGGGTTACCGGAACCCCCCGGGAGCTATTTGAGCCATAGTGAGCCTTAGTGGAAAAAGAGAAGGGGCTGCCCTAGATGGGCTGCGCCCCCCCCCCCTTCCCCTAGTCCTATTAGGACTAGGAGAGGTGGCCGGCCCCCTCCTCCTCTTTTCCCCTCCGAGGAATCCTAGTTGGACTAGGATTGGAGGGGGAATCCTACTCCCAGTGGGAGTAGGACTCTCCTGCGCCTCCCCCCCTTGGCCGGCCAGCCTCCCCTCCTCTCCTCCTTTATATACGGAGGCAGGGGCACCTCTAAACACACAAGTTGACACAAGTTGATCCACGTGATCTATTCCTTAGCCGTGTGCGGTGCCCCCTGCCACCATATTCCTCGATAATACTGTAG
>NW_025303163.1:0-840 GCF_018294505.1 Triticum aestivum
ATGGAAGAAGAAGAGCTCTGTGCAGGCCTGACAGGTGTGCTCTTGGCAGAGAGTGGTGGTTGTGCCTGCTTTCTTGTATCACGGCTGGAGGTGGCACCTCATGGAGGTGATGGTGAAGTGGAAGTAGAGGATGCACGTGGTGTCCATGATGAAGGTCGACCTGCAGAAAAGTTAGTTCGCGCCAATGCCTGTCGATCCTGCACTTCACGTTCAGCTTTACAAGCAAGATAGAATAAACGAGTGATATTATTATAATCCTTATACTCTAGAATGGTCTGAATCTCTTTATTTAATCCGCCCATAAAACGTGCAAGCATAGCTTCAATCTCCTCAACAATACCACATCTAATCATGCCAGTTTGTAATTCCTGATAATATTATTCTACAAAAAAATTCCCTTGTCTTAAGCGCTGCAATTTTTGAAGTAATTCACGTTGATAATATGGTGGAACCCAACGAGTACACATAGCAGTTTTCAAAGCAGCCCAAGTAGCTGGAACATGATATAATCTACAATGTTCAGACCACCAAACACATGCAAAGCTAGTGAAAGCACAAACAGCAGCAGGAACACGTCTCTCCTCAGGATATTGTAAACATGTAAATCGTTGTTCAGTTTCTAACTCCCAAGTAAGATATATATCAGGAACATATCTACCCTCAAATGGTGGAATATTCAATTTCAGTTTAGGGAGATGGTCATGATCTCGTACCTGAGGTGGTGGTGCCGGCCTACCGTTGCGAATATATACCTGAGGTCGACCTGCTGGTGGTGGTGCTGGTGGCTGCACGTAGTTCTGATTTTGATCAACCTCATCCTCATAATCGCCCGCATAATCG
>NW_025303164.1:0-840 GCF_018294505.1 Triticum aestivum
CAGTTGGATCGCCTTTCACCATCATCAGATAGTTTTGTCCAAGGAAGAGCGGGTTTTCTCCGAGACTATCAATTCTGTACCAGGGAGAAGGTGTTGGCGCTAGCACACTAGTATCCATCCCGAATACCATGCAACGGGTGTTGGAATAGGTCCGGAGAGTGCGACCATGGGAGACTACACCTGCTTCCTTAGCAGTAACATCATCAGTGGGCTGTATACACACAAGAAGAGGTGATCCATCGGAATTAGTTGCCAGGCACCAACAAGTATATGGGCGCTGCTCGTCCTCATGCTCGTGATCATCACCATCGTCATCTCCCCCTTGGTTATAAACTTTTTCAAGTATAGGTGGTGGAATTTTCACAGGACCTTGGAAACACAAGAAGAAGGTTAATTAGTAAAGGGAAACTTGCTAACCAGCATGCATGTGGATGAAACAATTATAATTACGGTGGAAGACAAACGTACCGAAATCATAATGATTCCATGAAAAAACAGTGCCACGAGTGGTGGCAGCAAACACAAGGCCCTCGTATTCAATTGCATCACAGTACTCACCCGTGTATAGAAACTGATATTTGAGCAATGTCCATCGAGTCAAACCAGCAACGACGGCAACAAGCTTGTCAAAGATAGCAACAAGTTCATAGTTGTTGTAATTCCAAGAGCGGGTGGGAACTCAAGAAATTGCTATCTTCCATACAAGACAGTCACCATGATTGTATTTGAGCGTGCGTACAATACCGGTGTGCTCAACCTCTGGGCAATCTGCTGAGATTTTTGGAAGTGGAACCCGGTCACGAGTGTACACATTCACAAGTTCCCACTCGTAGTTGGACC
>NW_025303165.1:0-840 GCF_018294505.1 Triticum aestivum
GAAAATAACTTCGGGACCCCAAAACATTGAGTAATAGTCCACGAAACGGGTCAGAATCGACAAAAACCGCGAGTGTTGACGACCGACACATAAATGCACCCCAGGGTTCGTTAATCGTGGAAGTCACTCCGGGACCCCAAAACAGTGAGTAATAGTCCACGGAACGGGCCAGAATCGGCCAAAACTGTCAGTGTTGATGACCAACACGTAAGCGCACCTTGTTTTTCAACAAGCATGGAAATCACTTTGTGACCCCAAAACGGTGAGTAATAGTCCATGAAACGGGTAAGAATCGACCAAAAACGTGAGTGTTGATGACCGACACGTAAACGCACCCCAGGGTTCGTTAATCATGGAAATTACTCCGGGACCCTAAAATAGTGAGTAATAGTCCATGAAACGGGCCAGAATCGGCCAAAACTGCGAGTGTTGATGACCGACACGTAAGCGCACCTTGTTGTTCAACATGTATGGAAATCATTTCGGGACCCCAAAACGGTGAGTAATAGTCCACGAAACTGGTCAGAATCGACAAAAACCGCGAGTGTTGATGACCATCACGTAAACGCACCCCGGGGTTCGTTAATCGTGGAAGTCACTCCGGGTCCCCAAAACAGTGAGTAATAGTTCACGAAACGGGCCAGAATCGGCCAAAACTGTAAGTGTCGATGACCGACAAATAAACGCACCTTGGAGTTCAACAAGCATGGAAATCACTTTGTGTCCCCAAAACAGTGAGTAATAGTCCACGAAACGGGTCAGAATCGACCAAAACTATAAGTGTCGATGACCGACACATAAACGCACCTTGGGGTTCAACAAGCAGGAAAATCACTTCGG
>NW_025303166.1:0-840 GCF_018294505.1 Triticum aestivum
TGCAACAACAATGTCGTAAAGACATTATGGATGCACACAGCCAAAAAAACAAAAAAAAGGAAAAAAGAAAGTTCTTGCTACAATGATCAATTCCTTGTAGCTGCAGCACCAACCACCTCCTAGACAACACCCGAAGTCCAAACTCTCCAAAAACGACGCCTTCAAGAAGGAAACAGTGTACAAGCACCGTCATCGCCCAATCCTTAATCTTAGGTTTTCAATCTCGAGAAGACCCGCGCTCTCAAATGCCTTCAACAAGGTCACTGTCAGGCACAACCAATTAAGGCCAGTCCTTGGGTTTTCACCCTGAAAGCTAAGACTATGTACTCCACCTGTCTTGCCGCACCCAATTGCCGATGCCAATGCTATGAGTCACGAATCACCAAGCAAAGTCCTCATCTGTAAACCTCATTACTATTAAACTTCTATTAACTTCTATTAATTTCTATGGACTTTGTCGAGGTTAGCCGGTTAGGATCGTTGAGAGCACATTTCATACACATGGAATCACCTCAACTCATTCAGGAGCATACACGTACCGTGTAGAACACATGCATGTTTACAGGAAGAACTTACTGTAGTGCACACCAAATAAAAAACAAAACAAGCTGCCCAATGGGCTAATAATCCAATCTGCATCGTTTAGCAGAGATCAAGGAGGCAACAAGACTGCACGAACAAATTAGACTTTTCATACACTTTCAGCCTCAAAAACCATATTTGTTTGGTTACAAGAAGACAGGAGTTTAACCAACATTTACAGTATCATATGTTTTACTTCACAACAAATAAACACTCCATCCGGAATTCATGGTTACTATTTTGCTCTACTACATTTAC
>NW_025303167.1:0-840 GCF_018294505.1 Triticum aestivum
GTACTCCTCTCAATTGGTCAGAGACTGGTGAACGCCAACTTCTTGGCAATGACTTAATCACTGAAGCTGAAGAAATGTGTAAAGTCATCCGTGATAATCTCAAAGCCGCGCAATCGCGCCAGAAGAGTTACTATGATAGTAAGCATCGTGACTTGGCTTTCGAGATCGGAGACCATGTCTACCTCCGCGTCTCTCCAATGAAAGGCACTCGTCGCTTCGGTATCAAAGGGAAGCTTGCCCCTAGATACGTGGGTCCTTTCAAGATCATTGGCAAAAGAGGCGACCTAGCCTATCAACTTGAGCTTCCTTCCAACTTCGCGAACGTGCACGATGTGTTCCACGTGTCACAGCTCCGCAAGTGCTTCAAGACGCCTGAGCGCACTATCGACTTCGAAGAGATTGACCTCCAAGAAGATTTGTCTTATCATGAGCACCCAGTTGCTATTCTTGAAGAAACTGAGCGCAAGACTCGCAACAAGTCTATCAAATTCCTGAAAGTGAAGTGGTCGCACCATTCCGACCGGGAAGCCACCTGGGAACGCGAGGACCATCTCCGTTCCGAATATCCGGAGTTCTTTCAGTCCTAGATCTCGGGATGAGATCCTCTCGTAGTGGTGGAGTGTTGTAACACCCCGCATGTAACTTGCCATATTTGTAACTCCGACTCTTGCCATTTTCGGCTATGTGATATGTTTTTCCCTTCGTTGTCGGGTTTTGTTTTTCGTTTTGTATTTTGTCATGTCATGCATTTTTATATCAGGTCATCATGTGCATTGCATTCGCATACGTGTTCGTCTCATGCATCCGAGCATTTTCCCCGTTGTCCGTTTTCCAATCCGG
>NW_025303168.1:0-840 GCF_018294505.1 Triticum aestivum
AGTCACTGACCAGTGGACCCCACTGGTCAGGTTTGACCTGGAGGCGCCCAGTTGACCCTGCTGACGTCACTGTGACGTGGGGCTGACGCAATAAGTATTTTCTGGATTTAATTTAATTCTGGAATTCCAGAAAATAGCTAAAACTTCAATAAATCATAGAAAATTAACCGTAACTCCAAATTAAATGATTTATATATGAAAAATTATCAGAAAAATTCAAGGAATCCATCTGTACCATTTTCATGCATGTAAGAACAACTTATCACTACTGTTTAGGGCAAATGAAGTGAATGACATTTAAATAACCACATATGGAGTTTGAATTTGAATTTTATATTCAAACCAACTTCATTTGATCTGTTGCTAGTTGCATTAGCCCAAAACACATTCATTTTGCCATGTCATGATCATGCATCATATTGTGCATTGCATTGATTGTGTTCCTTTCTGTGTTGCCGGTATTTGTCCCCTCTCGATAGACGTGATACCGATGATGTGATCGTTGACACTGATGAAGACTCAATACTATCTTCAGAAGTGCCAGGCAAGCAAAACCCCCTTGTCCATTCCGATACAATCCTACTCTCTCGCTCCTGCTCTCTTTTACTGCATTAGGACAACAACGACATATTTGTTACTTGCTGCGGTAGCTGAACCCCTTTATCCTCTGCATGACCTGTCATTCCACAGTAATTAGATGAAACCCACTAGCATGAGTAGGAGTTGTTTGAGCCCTGATGTGCCTACTCATTCATGCTTGTTTGTCATGCCCGCTACTGCTTAGAGTTGAGTCAGGTCTGATTCATCGGGGATGAATCAGAGGCGTGTGAACATGTCCTA
>NW_025303169.1:0-840 GCF_018294505.1 Triticum aestivum
TTGGGCTACCAGGTGAGCGCCAGGTAAGATGCTCTGTTTTATATTTCTGTTTTTCTATTTATTTGCTCTGTTTTGACTTAGTTTATAAACCAAATCATTTTAATAAATCCTGAAAATAATTGTGGGCATTAACTGAATTATTACAGAGGCCCTCAACTATTTTCAGAATTGTTGGAGCAATTAAAAATATTAACAGTATTTAAATGCCCCAATTCAAATACAATATGGTTTATTCAAAAATCCAAAAATGTCTTGGAAAAATATCCATCATCTCTGGATATGGTTTTCACCCTTTTCCATTAATCATGAACATTTTTGCAAACCAATTTGGGTTCTTTGAAAATATTTTGAAGTTGAACCTATTTGCATTGCTTTGGTGCTAGGGCTTGGTCATCCCCATTTCAAATTTCATGAACTTTAAACATGATGCACACATGGAAGCAAGCATAGGTCAGGCCAGAACTAGGGATGTGACAACTCACCCCCACTAAACAAAATCTCGTCCCGAGATTTAAGCGTAGGGTAAGGTGAAGGGGGAACGCAACTAGCACAATCTTCACGATCCAGGTTGCACTTCAAATGAACGTTGATTCAATCACCATCTTTGTCTCGTCGTGATGCTCTGAGAACTCCGGCCAACATGACAATGAGAGGAGAAGGGGACTCTAGAAGGACTGATCTTTTCGAAGATCGAACAACTCAGGATCAAATCATGGAGAGACGTAAGAACAACTCTTGAGTTGAGACACCAAACACACATTAGGAATGATGGTAAAGAAATGGATGACGAAGGTTCAAATTGGTAGGCAACCATCCCACGCTTAAGTAAAATGGTGCATG
>NW_025303170.1:0-840 GCF_018294505.1 Triticum aestivum
GCCCACAACTACTTTGTGTTCTACTCGTGCAAAGAATCTACGCAATAGACCTAGCTCATGATGCCACTGTTGGGGAACGTAGCAGAAATTCAAAATTTTCCTACGTGTCACCAAGATCTATCTATGGAGAAACCAGCAACGAGGGGAAGAAGAGTGCATCTACATACCCTTGTAGATCGCTAAGCGGAAGCGTTCAAGTGAACGGGGTTGATGGAGTCGTACTTGTCGTGATTCAAATCACCGATGACCAAGTGCCGAACGGACGGCACCTCCGCGTTCAACACACGTACAGCCCGGTGATGTCTCCCACGCCTTGATCCAGCAAGGAGAGAGGGAGAGGTTGAGGAAGACTCCATCCAACAGCAGCACAATGGCGTGGTGGTGATGGAGGAGCGTGGTAGTCCAGCAGGGCTTCGCCAAGCACCACGAGATATGAGGAGAAGGGAGAGAGGTAGGGCTGCACCAAGAGGAGAAGTTCTCATGTGTTTAGCAGCCCCAAACCTAAACTATATATAGGGGGAAGGGGGGCTGCGCCCCCTTTAGGGTTTCCCACCCCAAGGGGTACGGCCAGCCCTAGATGGGACTTGGAGGAGGCGGCCAAGAGGGGGAGAGAGGGGAGGCGCGCCTGGGGTGGGCCTGAGGGCCCATCTGCCCTAGGGTTTGCCCTCTCCCCTCCTAGTTGCGCCTTGGGCAAGGGTGGGAGGCGCACCAGCCCACTCTGGGGCTGGTCCCTTTCCACTCTAGGCCCATGCAAGCCTCCGGGGCCGGTGGCCCCACTTGGTGGACCCCCGGGACCCTCCCGGTGGTCCCGGTACGTTACCGATAAAACCCGAAACTTTT
>NW_025303171.1:0-840 GCF_018294505.1 Triticum aestivum
CTTTTCAGAGCTCATTTGAAATGCTTTTCTATTTTAGGGTCTTATAGCTCAAAATACTTAGTAAATGCATGAAAAATAACAAATGAAGTCAGAAAGGATTGAAAAATGATGATGTGGCTTTGAATGGTGCATTTTGAACACACACAAAGTCAGGAGTTCAAATAAGTTTTAAAAAATGAAATCCCTTTGTAACAGACGAGTTTCCGGATGAAATCCTGATACTTTGAAAGAGATTGTCCGTTTTGTACACGAAGTACATCTAGTTTTTGCCGTAACCCTCTCAACTTTCTTGCACATGCTATGTGGATGAAATGATGATATCATGCCAACTTTCAACCTTTTCAGAGTTCATTTGAAATGCTTTTCAATTTTAGGGTCTTATAGCTCAAAATAATTAGTAAATGCATGAAAAATAACAAATGAAGTCAGAAAGGATTGAAAATGGATGATGTGGCTTTGAATGGTGCATTTTGAACACACACAAAGTCAGGAGTTCAAATAAGTTTTAAAAAATGAAATCCCTTTGTAACAGACGAGTTTCCGGATGAAATCCTGATGCTTTGAAAGAGATTGTCCGTTTTGTACACGAAGTGCATCCAGTTTATGCCGTAACCCTCTCAACTTTCTTGCACATGCTATGTGGATGAACTGATGATATCATGCCAACTTTCAACCTTTTCAGAGTTCATTTGAAATGCTTTTCAATTTTAGGGTCTTATAGCTCAAAATAATTAGTAAATCCATGAAAAATAACAAATGAAGTCAGAAAGGATTGAAAAATGATGATGTGGCTTTGAATGGTGCATTTTGAACACACACGAAGTCAGGAGTTCAAATAAG
>NW_025303172.1:0-840 GCF_018294505.1 Triticum aestivum
GGGGGGTAGCAATGCCACCGGAGCATCGCTCCGGGCCCTCATACATGCGGGGTGGTGTGGTGGCATGTCCGAAGAGGCGGCACGCGTCTCCGAGGTTTGGCCCCCCTCATGGATGGCACCACCGCCGGCACCAGGAGGGGGGAAACGGACGCGTCGGGTCTACACGGAGGGGGTCTTGCTGTGGGTCTGGCCCGGATGTTGCTCCAAAGTGTTCCTATGGGCTAACCTAACACAACCGGGTGGAGAGGTCCACTGGTCAAATCCCGTCCGTGCAAAGTCAAAGGGCTAGATCCCGTGGTCAAACGCTACAGGGTTAGGCGGGACGTGGGCACATGTGCTATAGGAACGATAATATTTTTTTCATAATTTTTGGTCATGGAGAAGTATCCCAAAAATTCCCTCTACGCGGATTGCCATTCGCGCGTCTACGGCTGTGGCCGGCGGCCTCCGGGGGCTAGCATGCCGCCAAATCTTGCGTAGGCGGCCTCTCACAAGTTTGGAAGTGTTTTGGTGGTTGCAAACGCCCGCTACGCATGTCCGGGATGTGCCCCCCTCACGGACGGTGCCGCCGCCGGCACCTGGAGGGGGGAAACGGACGCGTCGGGTCTACACGGAGAGGATCTTGCTGTTGGTCTGGCCCGGTTGTTGCTCCAAAGTGTTCCTTTGGGCTGACCTAACACAACCGGGCGGGGAGGTCCGCTGGTCAAAGCCCGTCCGTGCAAAGTCAAAGGGCTAAATCCCGTGGTCAACCGCTCCATGGTTAGGCGGGACGGGGGCCTTGGGGGGTAGCAATGCCACCGGAGCGTCGTACCGGGCCCTCATACATGCGGGGTGGTGTTG
>NW_025303173.1:0-840 GCF_018294505.1 Triticum aestivum
AAAAACAAATATTTAAATGCTTTTAAAATGATAAACAAGTTCAAACTATTATATTTATGTGCCAACTTAATTGTGGCAGTGGTATAAATACTATTACTAGATTAGGAACTTACTATATGTTTTACAAAATTAAAACAAGTTGAAAGATGAAATAAACAGAAAAGAAATTGAAAGAAAACAAAAGAAAAGAAAACACCCCGGCTCCCCAAGGACATTGGCCCACTGGCCCATCTGGACGGCCGGCCCAAACCGGCCCACCAGCCGTCCCCTTATCCCCTCACCCCCCGAAACCCTAACCCCCACCACTCGCCCCCGATCCCCACTCTCCCTCTCCCCCATCCAATCGGGATCGGGCTTGAACGCCTCCGTCACCTTGCCCCGACGCCGTCGGGATTGAACCCGTCTTCGCCGGACCGCCCCGGCGCCACTCGCCAGCATCGCCGGCGCCGCCCCATCTTCTCTTCCCCGCCGGCCTCCTCGAGCCACGCTGACCGGGGCGACCGCACCGGACGCCATTGCCTATGTCCACCCCGCCGCCGGATCTCATCGCCCCGCCGCACGTCGTCGCCGTCCTCCTCCCCACGGATCGTCCCCGAGCCCACTGCCATGCCCCTCCCGCTCCCCTGTGAGCCGCCACCTCCCTCCTCCCTCTCCTCCTCTGTGCGTGCGTGCCGCCCTCACCGCGCGCTCGGCGCCCCGCTCCGTCGTTGCGACGCACGGCCACACGCGAGCCCGCACCCGCGCCTGGAGCTCACTCGGCCGTGGCCTCCCCCCCGTCACTGCCCCCGCCGTCCCGCTGCGCCCGTCGCCGCCTGCACGTGCGGCCACAGCACCTCGCCC
>NW_025303174.1:0-840 GCF_018294505.1 Triticum aestivum
GAATCAGTTGTGGACAACTACATGCTGCTACTTAGCTAACGCAGTGGGCGCTCTGGTACGTCAAGATTGCTCATCACGTTTTTGCATATTAACCTATGTTTGGCGCTAAATTGATGTTATAGCACGCTAAATGATGCCATAGTGGTTTAGATGACGCTAAGTTGTACACGATGCGTTTAGTGTGAGGCCCCTCCAAACACTAAGTTGTACACGATGCATTTAGTGTGAGGCCCCTCCAAACGCTAGTTGCCCTAACTGTGTATATAGATACGTTTTAGTGTATATAGCGTGCTTTTAAAAACTACTCCCTTCACTCACAAATATAAGATGCCCTAACTGTGTATATAGATACGTTTTATTGTATTCACTTATTTCAGTCTTTATGTAGTCCATATTACAATATCGAAAATATTTTATATTGATGAATGGAGGGAGTATGATCTTAGCACCTCAATCTGGATGGTTTTGAGTGCGGAGAACACCCACCTCACCTTCACCACCATCGGAGTGGACAAGGAGCTTTGCGTCGATCGTTACAACCTCCAAGGCACTGCTGAAGTAAGCACCTAAACACCTCGAAATGCGGAGCCGTCCCGTGGTAGCACTTGCACACCGTGATAAAGTTGGCGATGCGCAAGATGGCATTCGGTGTGAAATGGTACAGCCGACACCCATAGAAGAAGAGAAGGCCGAAAAATTGTTGGTGCGCGACGCGCTCGTCCCCGGCCAGTGCCGGGACGACCTTGTTTCTCGGCATCCTCCATCGTAGCACTCCTTGCGGCGACAATGGCTTCTTGGCCTGTCGGGCCTCTAGGTTGTGGCCGCGAGTGGAGGAGGGAA
>NW_025303175.1:0-840 GCF_018294505.1 Triticum aestivum
CGCGACAACACTTCCAGACTTATGAGAGGCCGCCAGCGCAAGATTTGGCGACATGCTAGCCCCCGGAGGCCGCCGGCCACAGCCGTAGACGCGCGAAGGGCAATCCGCGTGGAGGGAAATTTTCGGATACTTCTCCATAACCAAAAGTTATGAAAAAATACCATCATTCCTATAGCACATGTGCCCACGTCGTGCAAAAAAAATCATGATTTTATCGCGCTCCGAGTATTTAGTAATATTGACGCCGCATCGTTACCGCAGAACGTCTACTACCGTGTCATCGCCGTCCGTGAGAGGGGCCACGCCCCGGAGACGCGTCCCACCTCTTCGGACATGCCACCACACCACCCCGCATGTATGAGGGCCCGGTGCGATCCTCCGGTGGCATTGCTACCCCCTAGTGCCCCCGTCCCGCCTAACCCTGTAGCGTTTGACCACGAGATCTACCCCTTTGACTTTGCATGGACGGGCTTTGACCAGTGGACCTCCCCACCTGGTTGTGTTAGGTCAGCCCATAGGAACACACTGGAGCAACATCCGGGGAAGACCCACAGCAAGATCCCCTCCATGTAGACCCCACGCGTCTGTTTCCCCCTCCAGGTGCCGGCGGCAGCGCCGTTCGTGAGGGGGGCACACCCCGGACACGCGTGCCGGGCGTTTGAAGCCGCGACAACACTTCCAGACTTGTGAGAGGCCGCCGGCGCAAGATTTGGCGGCATGCTAGCCCCCGGAGGCCGCCGGCCACAACCATAGACGCGCGAAGGGCAATCCGCGTAGAGGTAATTTTTCGGATACTTCTCCATCACCAAAAATTATGAAAAAATACCACCGTTCCTATAA
>NW_025303176.1:0-840 GCF_018294505.1 Triticum aestivum
CTTTTCCTTGGGATTTGTTTAGTTAAAAGTTAGCCATTGCAACTTCGTGTACTTCGTTTGTGTCCAACGACCAGACCAAGACCGCTTCCGGATCCCCACCATTATCAATACCTCATATATATTTGCAATATTCAGATTGCTTTATCATATTCTTGCTCGTTCTTCGATTGCTTGCAGGAATAGACCTTCGTGGTCAGGCTGACCGTGCTTCCGGCCTCGTCAGTAACCTCAGGAGATTGGTTTAGCGATTGCTAAGGCGCAACGTCGTGCACGTTTGTAGTCGGATCATCAAAGTCGTCTCCACCAAATCGATAGTTATCATCTCATCGAAAGATCGGGACACCCCGCCTCTATCAAGTGGTATCAGTTTTCAGGTTGCTCGGTGAGAATTTCCAGTTTTCCTAGATTAGATTTATTTTCTTACCTATTGTCCAAGAAAAAGCCACAAAAAAGAGTTAGATCTATTCATCCTTGGTCCAAGCCAGTCTGAGCCTTTGCAATTTTCTTTTCATTGCTTGCATAGTTGAATTATCGGTTGCATCGTCGTGTCGAGTTGCTGGTCTTAGTGTCTAGTTCGTTTAGAGTTTCGAGTTCTGTTCACATTAGTCACGCCACCGCTGCATCATTATCTCTTCCGCTGTCCACCACTCATCCATCAATTTCCACCACGTGCTACCCATCATTCATTGTCATAATAATAGTTGAGATCGTTCACATCTTCACTTGATCCAATCTGCATCTTATCTAGTTTGTTTTGGAAAGAGGGAGAAAAAAAGAGAGAAAAAAAACAAGAGAAAAAAAGGAGAAAAAAAAAGTCAGAGAAAAAAAAAGGAGAGAAAG
>NW_025303177.1:0-840 GCF_018294505.1 Triticum aestivum
CATTACAAGGTCTAGGACAATAAACATCGAATATTTATCAAAGTAAAAAAGACAGAAGGAGAGACTTCTGAACATGATAGCACTAACACAAATATTTCATCTCTTTCTCCTACCACCAAAGCAAGCATGACAGACTATGTTTATATGCAGAGATTTAGTTCGCCAAGCACCCTAGGCATGTGGAAATTTCGCAGAAGTTGCTGCAACAATGATACAATTGTTCCTTTAATGGCCAGGATAGGTCTTGGGTCAGCTGATAACACCCCCGCTTTGAGTAGACAAATATTATGATTTTGGATCAATGCTTTTGTGACCACAGGATCTGAAAATTAGCATGAATCTCCTAAAAGAATGCGTATATGTTAAGAGAATTGACATTAATGTTGATATTTTAACTTATTAGGTACAACACACGAACCCTGTGAAATACTCGTACTGCTATCTTGGGGTTCTATTTATGTGGTGCTTCCTAAAAACAGGGAAAGTGTACTAAGAAAAACTGAAACGCTCCAAGCCATACATAGGAGCATGTAAAATTTGTCAATCTTGCAACATCATATGGTATGATCGAGTGAAACTAATTATCGTATATTGAAAATAATCAAATATATACAGTGGCAGAGGATGGAAAATAACTGAGGTGGGGCGGACACGAAAGCATAATTTGTTTTTGATGCAAAGCTGAAGTAGCCAATACAAACTAAAATGCACACAAATAGTTTTTCCATGTAAAAGAGTTACATATGCACAGTGAAATGTGACAAATTAATAAAGTCAGGAAGTTGCATGGCACAATAGAAAAGAATCGTCGCTAATTTTACAATATTAAGTCGTAAAACA
>NW_025303178.1:0-840 GCF_018294505.1 Triticum aestivum
CGGTTGGTGCCACCAACCGGGACTAAAGGCCTCTTTTCACCAGCGCAAAGGGCGGGAAGCAGAGGGCTTTGGTCCCGGTTGGTGGCACCAACCGGGACCAAAGGGGAGCATTGGTTCCGGTTGTAGCCACCAACCGGGACTAATGTGCTCGCGCGGTGCGGTGGGAAGTTTAGTCCCACCTCGCTAGCTGAGAGAGCTCAGCACCTGTTTATAAGCTGCGCTGCAGCTCAGGTGCTAAGCTCCTCTCTAATATGCAGGAATTATACATGCCTACCTTTGTCATTGCCATGTTGGGCCTATTGGGCCTGCGGGCCTGCATCCTGGCCCATGTGCAGATGGGTTTCTAGTCGTATGCAGGCTGTGTGGCCCATTAGGCGGCATTTTTTTATTTTTTCCAGTATTTTTTTGTTTTTTGAATTATTTATTTTCTTTTGATTTTTGCTTTATTTTTTTATTCTTTTTGCTTTTAGCTCAGAATAATTATAAACTTTCTGTTAATCCATTAGTTTCCAAATTTGAATAGTTTAAATTTCATCCGGAAACTCGTCTGTTACAAAGGGATTTCATTTTTTAAAACTTATTTGAACTCCTGCCTTTTTGTGTGTTCAAAATGCACCATTCAAAGCCACATCATCATTTTTCAATCCTTTCTGACTTCATTTGTTATTTCTCATGCATTTACTAATTATTTTAAGCTATAAGACCCTAAAATTGAAAAGCATTTCAAATGAACTCTGAAAAGGTTGAAAGTTGGCATGATATAATCATTTCATCAACATAGCATGTGCAAGAAAGTTGAGAGGGTTACGGCAAAAACTGGATGCACTTCGTGTACAAAAC
>NW_025303179.1:0-840 GCF_018294505.1 Triticum aestivum
ATGATGTATTACGGAACGAGTAAAGAGACTTGCCGGTAACGAGATTGAACTAGGTATTGGATACCGACGATCGAATCTTGGGCAAGTAACATACCGATGACAAAGGGAACAACGTATGTTGTTATGCGGTCTGACCGATAAAGATCTTCGTAGAATATGTAGGAGCCAATATGGGCATCCAGGTCCCGCTATTGGTTATTGACCAGAGACGTGTCTCGGTCATGTCTACATTGTTCTCGAACCCGTAGGGTCCGCACGCTTAAGGTTACGATGACAGTTATATTATGAGTTTATGCATTTTGATGTACCGAAGGTTGTTCGGAGTCCCGGATGTGATCACGGACATGACGAGGAGTCTCGAAATGGCCGAGACGTAAAGATTGATATATTGGAAGCCTATATTTGGATATCGGAAGTGTTCCGGGTGAAATCGGGATTTTACCGGGTTACCGAGAGGGTTGCCGGAACCCCCCGGGAGCTATTTGGGCCATAGTGGGCCTTAGTGGAAAAGAGAAGGGGCTGCCCTAGATGGGCTGTGCGCCCCCCCCCCCTTCCCCTAGTCCTATTAGGACTAGGAGAGGTGGCCGGCCCCCTCCTCCTCTTTTCCCCTCCGAGGAATCCTAGTTGGACTAGGATTGGAGGGGGAATCCTACTCCCAGAAGGAGTAGGACTCTCCTGCGCCTCCCCCCCTTGGCCGGCCAGCCTCCCCTCCTCTCCTCCTTTATATACGGAGGCAGGGGCACCTCTAAACACACAAGTTGACACAAGTTGATCCACGTGATCGATTCCTTAGCCGTGTGCGGTGCCCCCTGCCACCATATTCCTCGATAATACTGTAGC
>NW_025303180.1:0-840 GCF_018294505.1 Triticum aestivum
GTTTCCCTTTGCATGCGTCACCCCTGCAAAAGGAAAACGGACTTGCTCTTTCCAATAATGCTAAACATACAAGGAGTTACACGTAATTATACGCTGACTAGGATTCTTTCTTTCTACCTAAACTCTCCCTCCCTGATTTTCACGGGGTGGACCCCTCCTCCCCCTTAATCTTCAACCAAAACCCATCTGCCCGTAAAACCCCTATAAACTTATGTACGTGTACCATTACTCTTGCTCTCCTTCCTTGGTTCCTGAAATTCACGGAGAAGCTGAGCTGTGTTTTTTTTTCTAGAAGCGACAAGAGGAGGCTAGGGGTGGTGTTGCTTGGTGGTGTAGAATGTCATGTGGACCCCCAACATCCTTGGGTGGTTGGGGGTTCACAACCTCTCCCTGTTTGTCAAGTCCATGCATACAAGAAGGAGTTGGCCCGAGAATAATGTCCGGCAACAAACCTTGCGCTATAGTATCTGTGATCGTTCCCAGAGGTGGAAGACCTTTTCCTGGCCGCGACAACGTGTGGCCTGGGAAATGGCTAAAGGGTGCTTCTGGCGCGACCGCTGGATCAATGGACAAAGCGTAACTTCCTTCCTCTTGTCAAACCGGGAGTGCACTGCGGAAGGATGGTGGTTGCGGGCTTGACAAATGACACATGGATTAGCGCCATCCGAGGCACGCTTCCATTCCGGCCATAGGGTGCACCAGCAACATCTTATAGCCGGGACAACTTCGCATGGAGGATCGCTGCCAACGTCCACTACTTGGCTCGGTCGACATATCTCGCCTTGTTGGGTGTGAGCTTAACCCTTGTGCAACCTAACTTTCGAGCTCTTCACCCCCCCC
>NW_025303181.1:0-840 GCF_018294505.1 Triticum aestivum
CCACTCGGTTATACACGTCCTCGCCCCTCGGCCGCCCCGCGCGTCACCATCAGTTGGACATGTCTTTACCTCTACACCCCCAGCACGGGAACGGCTAAGTTACTCATATGGTCAAACCTCATATCACACTCTGTAGCAAGCTTACCTCCTTCGAGCATCACTCGGGGGCTACGCGCGGCAGTTGGCCATGTCACCCTCAGGGGTTACGCCCATTTGGTCAACCTGTTGATCACATCAAGATATTCTTCTGACCATACATGCTCGGTTCGCCGAAGATCTATAAGTGAAGCACGTCCACTTGGATAAATACCCCTTTTCATGCAAAAGGGTAAAAATGAAGCGCCATCGCTGAATCGTACAGGCGACCTTACTCATCGTTCGTACAACCACCTCGTTACGCATCCATCCGATTGATTCAATTCCAGACAAAGATATTTGCCATGCCAACTGCATGGAGGTTTACCGAGGGACTTAAACCCTCTGCCAGACTCATCTAGTCCGACAGAGGCTCGGGGACTACACCCAGTGGGTGCAGTCAGCATGCCCCCACTGGAAGAGGACTCAGAAAGAAACATTTTGCTCGATGCAAACCCATCTCCAGTATTACTCGACCTCCGAGTCAGAGAAGAACAAGTTCGATCAGTACCAGCTAAGAAGAGTTTTAGTTCTCTCATACTCCCGCCGACTGCCCGCAGTCGACAGCAGTCTCGGGGACTACACCCAGTGGGTGCACTCAGCGTGCCCCCACTGGAATGGTATCCACTCGGAACGGTCCGCCCAACCCGAGTGACGGCCAAACAACAACAAAAAGACAGGCTCTAAGACTCCCGCCGACTGCCC
>NW_025303182.1:0-840 GCF_018294505.1 Triticum aestivum
TTTTTTTTCGTTCTGTTTTTTTTCAGAATAGTTTCAATCTTGTAAAATCCATAGTTAATTATCTACGAGGTATTTTTGAGTGATTCCAACTGCCTTGGATCACAAATTTTATGAAGTTTCTGTTAGTTCAATTGTATTTCATATTTGAGCAGTTTAAATTTGTGTTTGTATGAATTTTCTCAAATCACTAGATTTGAGATATTTTGAGTTAGGAATATTATTTTCGACCGATTCTTTTTGCTCCTGGTCTCTAGGACCTTTGTTTATCCAGTAGTATTTAGTATTTTATTTTCAGGTTAATTTAAATTAGGTTTTTAGCAAAACAGTACTGTTTTAGTTATAGTTTTGGTTTAGTCTTTTCTTTATTGTTTTTATTAGTTTCAAATTATTTCCTTTTTTTTACTCTTGAAAAATTTAGTTTTGTTTCTGTTAGTCAACAAAAGAAAATTTTGTTTTTATTTAAAAAAAAATTTCTTAGTTTTGTATGAAAACTTGTTTAGGTCATAGTTAGTGTTTTATAAAAGCTTTTTATTTGTTTCTTTTTGCAAATAAAATTTTATGGAAAAAAATACTTTCTGTTAAATTAGTTATTTTACATTTTATTTTCTGTTAATTTATTAGTTTAGTATTTTAATTGTTGTTAAATTTTTACTTACGGCAAAACTATATTAGATGTTTGTAGCAAAGTCATAGATCTTCGTTAGTAGTTTTTCTTTGTAGTTTTATTTGAAGTTTCTTTTGATTTTTGTTTGAGTTTTATTATCGATTTTCCTTGCTGTTTTGATTTTTATTTCGAGTGCTAAATTTTTTTGCTAGGATGTTTGCTTATGTGAATGCTAT
>NW_025303183.1:0-840 GCF_018294505.1 Triticum aestivum
AACCTTTTCAGAGTTCATTTGAAATGCTTTTCAATTTTAGGGTCTTATAGCTCAAAATAATTAGTAAATGCATGAAAAATAACAAATGAAGTCAGAAAGGATTGAAAAATGATGATGTGGCTTTGAATGGTGCATTTTGAACACACAAAAAGTCAGGAGTTCAAATAAGTTTTAAAAAATGAATCCCTTTGTAACAGACGAGTTTCCGGATGAAATCCTGATACATTGAAAGAGATTGTCCGTTTTGTACACGAAGTGCATCCAGTTTTTGCCGTAACCCTCTCAACTTTCCTGCACATGCTGTGTGGATGAAATGATGATATCATGCCAAGTTTCAACATTTTCAGAGTTCATTTGAAATGCTTTTCAATTTTAGGGTCTTATAGCTCAAAATAATTAGTAAATGCATGAAAAATAACAAATGAAGTCAGAAAGGATTGCAAAATGATGATGTGGCTTTGAATGGTGCATCTTGAACACACAAAAAGTCAGGAGTTCAACTAAGTTTTAAAAAATGAAATCCCTTTGTAACAAACGAGTTTCCGGATGAAATCCTGATACTTTGAAAGAGATTGTCCGTTTTGTACACGAAGTGCATCCAGTTTTTGCCGTAACCCTCTCAACTTTCCTGCACATGCTATGTGGATGAAATGATGATATCATGCCAAGTTTCAACCTTTTCAGAGTTCATTTGAAATGCTTTTCAATTTTAGGGTCTTATAGCTCAAAATAATTAGTAAATGCATGAAAAATAACAAATGAAGTCAGAAAGGATTGAAAAATGATGATGTGGCTTTGAATGGTGCATTTTGAACACACAAAAAGTCAGGAGTTCAAATA
>NW_025303184.1:0-840 GCF_018294505.1 Triticum aestivum
TTTTTTTTTTTGCGAAAAATCACTATAATGGCGAGTGTCTCAAAACTCTTCTTAGCTCAAACTGACAGGATGGGCACGAAATTTTTTTGACCAATTTTTTTTTTTTTGACTGCCCGGACCCAAAAACTGGAAACGGGTCAAAAAAAACTTCCTATAATGGCACCTGTCTCAAAACACTCAGAAACACCTAAAAATAGGATAGCCAGAAATTTTTTCGAAAAATGCGTTTTCGAAAAATTTTGGGCCTAAACGGAGCGTGGCTACCCGACTCTGTTTTTTTTTTTTTTCCCGAAACCTACTCCGGCAAGGAAACACGAATCGAAATCTAGAGGGATCTCGAAAACAAACCTAATATGACAAGAACTCGGATTGGTGGTGGATATATGGTGGTAGATGGCAGCGGTGGTGGTATATGACAGTTGTGGTGGTATATGGATACGGATTCGAAGCGGTGGCGGATAAGCGGTGGTGGTAGATGGCAGGGGTGATGATGATGGTGCGGCGGCGGCGTGACAACTTATGACCAGAACTCGAAACTCTAAAAGACTAGACTCTAAGACCAGCAACTAGACACGACGATGCAACCGCAAATTCAACAAAGCAAAACCCTAAAAAGATTATGCAAAGGCTCAGATTGGTTCGGATATGATGAACTAACCCTAAATTTTTTTTTGTGGCTTTTTCGTGGACTGTAGGTATGAAGAACAGACTCGATCTAAACTACAAAAAACTGTAAAATCTCACCGAGCAACCTGGAAATCTGATACCACTTGATAGAGGCAAAGGTGTCCCGTCTTTCGATGAGATGGTGGATTTCGCTTTGGTGGAAGTCGACTTTGT
>NW_025303185.1:0-840 GCF_018294505.1 Triticum aestivum
GTCATCAACACTCACAGTTTTGGCCGATTCTGGCCCGTTTCGTGGACTATTGCTCACTTTTTTGGGGCCCCGGAGTGATTTCCACGATTAAGGAACCCTTGGGTGCGCTTACGGGTTGGTTATCAACACTCGCGGTTTTTGTCGATTCTGACCCGTTTCGTGGACTGTTACTCACCGTTTTGGGGCCCCAAAGCGATTTCCATGGTTGTTGAACCCCAAGGTGCGCTTAAGTGTAAGTCATCAACAATCGCAGTTTGGGCCGATTCTGGCCCGTTTCTTGGACTATTACTTAGTTATGGGGTCCCGAAATGACCCCGGGTTGTGTTTACATGTCGGTCAGCAACACTCACAATTTTGGCCAATTCTAACGTGTTTTGTGGACTATTACTCACTGTTTTTAGGTCCCGAAGTGATTTCCATAGTTGTTGAACCCCAAGGCGCGCTTACCTGTCGGTCATCAATACTCATAGTTTTGGCAGAGTCTGGCCCGTATCATGGACTATTACTCACTTTTTGGGCCCCCGGAGTGATTTCCACGATTAACAAACCAAGGGGTGCATTTACGTGTCGGTCATCAACACTCGCAGTTTTGGCCGATTCTGGCCCGTTTCGTGGAGTATTACGCACTGTTTTGGGGTATCGAAGTGATTTCAACGATTAACGAACCGCGGGGTGCGTTTACGTTTCGGTCATCAACACTTACACTTTTGTCCGATTCTTGCCTTTTTGTATACTATTACTCACTGTTTTGGGGCCCCGGAGTGATTTCCACGATTAACGAACCACGGGGTGCATTTACGTGTCGGTCATCCACACTCACAGTTTTGGCCGATTCTGGCC
>NW_025303186.1:0-840 GCF_018294505.1 Triticum aestivum
TAGAAAAGTTAGGGTTTTTTTTCTGTTCATAGATTTTTTTTGGTAATATTAATTATTGTAGAATATGCAAATGTTTGTATATTCATATGAACAATGCATTGGGCAAAACCTTTGTTTTTTTCGAAATTTTCTATTTGAACATTTTTATAAAAACAAGCAATACTAAAAGAATGAGAGGAAAAAGGAAAATAAGAAGAGAAAGAAAGGAGAAGAAGAGGAGAGGAAGAAGAGGAGAAATAAATAAGAAGAGGAAAAAAGAAGAAAAAGAAGAGGAGAAGAAGAAAAATAGAAATTTTCTATTTTTCTTATTCTCCTCTATTCCTTTCTTCTTCTCCTCTTTTTTTTCTTCTTTTTTTTCTTCTTCCTTCTTCCTCTTTTCTTCCTTTTCCCTATTTTCCTTGCTCGAGGGAGAAGAAGAAAAAGAAGAGTAGAAGAAGAAGAAAGGAATAGAGGAGAAAGAAGAAACTTCAACACGAGGGGGGTACCGATACCCCCTCCCCTCGAGATAACTTCGACATGAGGGGCGGTCGATATATATACCCCCTCTCGATCGTGATAACTTATACAACAGCAGCACCCCCCTCGGCCCTCTCGCTCGACCAAAACTCTCGAGGACACCCAAACCCTAGAGAGAAAACGATGTTGGTCTCCTACCCCCTCCCGCCGCGCCCCTACCCGACAAATTAACTCTCCCGAGGCCACCCAAATTTACCAAGTTAAAAGAGCGTTGTCATCGAGGCCACCCCAAACCCTTGAAGCGTTGTGTCGAGGCGACCCCAAACCCTAGAGAAGCAGCGTCGAGGCCACTAACATGATTCCTTATTGTGATTAGCTAGCTAG
>NW_025303187.1:0-840 GCF_018294505.1 Triticum aestivum
AGCATATGCGAAAGAGCAGAGAGGGTCTCGGCAAAAACTGGACACACTTCGTGTACAAACTGGACAATCTCTTTCGGAGAAGGGTTTCGGACGAGAACTCATCTGTTACACAGGCACTTCAATGTTTTTTAAACTTATTTGAACTCCGGACTTCTTTTGTGTTCAATATGCAGCATTCAAAGCGACGTCATCAACTTCCAACATGTTCTGACATCATTTGTTGTTTTTTAGTCATTTACCTAATTGTTTAGAGAGCTAAATGATCGTGAAATTGAAAATCACTACAAAATGAACTATGAAAATGTTGAAACTTGGCATGGTATCATCATTTCACCCGCATAGCATGTGCGAAAGAGTGGAGAGGGACACGGCAAAAACTTGACGCACTTCGTGTACAAATTGGACAATCTCTTTCGAAGTATCAAGGTTTAGGACGAGAAATCATCTGTTACACGGGCACTTCAATGTTTTTTAAACTTATTTGAACTACGGATTTCTTTTGTGTTCAGTATGCAGCATTCAAAGACACGTCATCAATTTCCAACATGTTCTGACATCATTTGTTGTTTTTCAGTCATTTACCTAATTGTTTAGAGAGCTAAATGACTGTGAAATTGAAAATCACTACGAAATGAACTGTGAAAATGTTGAAACTTGGCATGGTATCATCATTTCACCCGCATAGCATGTGAGAAAGAGTAGAGAGGGTCACGGCAAAAACTGGATGCACTTCCTGTACAAACTGGACAATCTCTTTCGGACAAGGGTTTCGGAAGAGAACTCATCTGTTACACGGGCACTTCAATGTTTTTTAAACTTATTTGAACTCCGGACTTCTTT
>NW_025303188.1:0-839 GCF_018294505.1 Triticum aestivum
CCGTTTTGGGGTCCCAGAGCGATTTCCATGGTTGTTGAACCCCAGGGTGCACATACGTGTCGGTCATCAACAATCACAGTTTTGGCCGATTCTGGCCCGTTTCGTGGACTATTACTCACTGTTTTGGGGCCCCGGAGTGATTTCCACGAATAACGAACCCCGGGGTGCGCTTACCTGTCGGTTATCAACACTCGCGGTTTTTGTCGATTCTGACCCGTTTCGTGGAATACTACTCACCGTTTTGGGGTCCCAAAGCGATTTTCATGGTTGTTGAACCCCAAGGTGCGCTGAAGTGTAGGTCATGAACAATCACAGTTTGGGCTGATTCTGGCCCGTTTCTTGGACTATTACTTAGTTTTGGGGGTCCCGGAGTGATTTCCATGATTTACAAATCCCGGGGTGCGTTCACGTGTCTATCATCAACACTCACAATTTTGGCCAATTCTGACGCGTTTGGTGGACTTTTACTCACCGTTTTGGCGTCCCGAAGTGATTTCCATAGTTGTTGAACCCCAAGGTGCGCTTACGTGTCGGTCATCAACACTCACAGTTTTGGCCGATTCTGGCCCGTTTCGTGGACTATTACTCACTGTTTTGGGGTCCCGGAGTGGTTTCCACGGTTAACGAGCCGCGGGGTGCGCTTACCTGTCGGTTATCAACACTCGCGGTTTTTGTCGATTCTGACCCGTTTCGTGGAATACTACTCACCGTTTTGGGGTCCCAAAGCGATTTTCATGGTTGTTGAACCCCAAGGTGCGCTGAAGTGTAGGTCATCAACAATCACAGTTTGGGCTGATTCTGGCCCGTTTCTTGGACTATTACTTAGTTTTGGGGGTCCC
>NW_025303189.1:0-839 GCF_018294505.1 Triticum aestivum
TTTTTTTAACCCCCCCGGGCCAGTGCTCCTCTGAGTGTTGGTCCGAACTAGAGCCCTGTGCAGCGCCCCCTCGGGGAAACTCGAGGTTTGGTTTTAGTTGTACGGATTGCTCATCTGAGTGTGCCCTGAGAAAGAGATATGTGCAGCTCCTATCGGGATTTGTCGGCACATTCGGGCGGTGTTGCTGGTTTAGTTTTACCCTGTCGAAATGTCTTGCTGTACCGGGATACCGAGTCTGATCGGAATGTCTCGGGTGGAGGTCTATTCCTTTGTTGACCGTGAGAGCTTGTCATGGGCTAAGTTGGGACACCCCTGCAGGGTATTATCTTTCGAAAGCCGTGCCCGCGGTTATGTGGCAGATGGGAATTTGTTAACGTCCGGTTGTAGAAAACCCGAAGTTGACCTTAATTAAAATACATCAACCGCGTGTGTAACCGTGATGGTCTCTTTCCGGCAGAGTCCGGGAAGTGAACACGGTTGTTGGAGTTATGCTTGACGTAGGTAGTCCAGGATCACTTCTTGATCATACTTTTATCGACCGTGCTTTGCCTTCTCTTCTCGCTCTCTTTTGCGAATAGGTTAGCCACCATATATGCTAGTCGCTTGCTGCAGCTCCACCTCATACCTTCACCTTACCCATAAGCTTAAATAGTCTTGATCTCGCGGGTGCGAGATTGCTGAGTCCCTGTGGCTCACAGATACTTCCAAAACCAGTTTGCAGGTGCCTATGTTACCGAGCAGGTGACGCAACCAAGCTCAAGGAGGAGCTCGATGAAGATCTCGTCCGTTATGTGGTTTCGTGTTAGTTGATCAGTAGTGGAGCCCAGTTGGGGTCGATC
>NW_025303190.1:0-839 GCF_018294505.1 Triticum aestivum
TCGCCGTAGCCACGCCCTCCGACCACCCCACGCCGTCTCACCGTGTCCAGGAGCTCCGCCGCTGTCCACTTCATCGAGCAGCCGAGCCCCGAGCGCTCGCAACGCCCGAGACCACCGCACCGACCTCGCCCGAGCTCACCGTCGCTGGAGATCCCCTTCAACGCCGTCGTCGCTCCGGTCCATCTCCGGCCGCACCAAGGACTCCGTCGCACTCACTGTGAGCTTAGCCATCTCCCCCTCCCTTCCGTTCTTGCTCCCGAGCCGTGTAGCAACCTCCCGGAGCTCAACCGCACCCACCGCTGTGGAGCTCGTCGCCGACGTGCTCCCGGTCATCCTCCGGCCACAAGATGGTGTCCATCTTGCTCACCGCATTCCACAGCACCTAGCTAGCCACTCCACGAGCCTCACCGAACCCTCTAGCACCAAGTTCACCTCCGACCGAACCTCGGTGGCCGCCAAAGTCGTCGCCGGCGTCGACTCCGGCCACCCCGACCCCAACGGACTCCGCCAAGAGCTGCGGGTTGTCCCCAGCTCCACTCCGGTGGCCTCCGCGGTCCATTTAGTGGCCGAAATGGCCAAAACCACTCCCGCCGCCGCGTCGGGCTCGCCGGCGGCTAAACGCCGGCAGCCGACATTGACTTTGACCACGGGTGGGCCCTGGTTGACTCCCCTGAGTCAATGACAGGTGGGGCCCAGCCCTGCTAATTAAACAGGATTAGTTTTAATTAAGTTTTAATTAAAATAATCACCCTGACATGCGGGACCCACTGTCAGGTTTGACCTGGACCAGTTCCGTTGACCTGCTGACGTCACACTGACGTCAGGCTGACGCAGTAATT
>NW_025303191.1:0-839 GCF_018294505.1 Triticum aestivum
TAAGGAAATGAATATGACACACTGAAAGCTTGAATTGGATCCACCGGAAAAGGAAAGAATGGAGAATGATGAACTAGAAACTTCGTTAGTATCTTCATGAGAATCACCGGATAAGAACATGAAGGGAGAAGAATGGAGAGACTTCCATAATAAAATGGATATTTGATAAAGAAATCCGAGTCCTCGAAGAAAAAGGGTGGGTGGGTGGGAAAACACCGTTGAGAATGAAATGAACACCGTTGAGAAGAAATGATAATTGATCTTGCTGATGTTGAAATGATCGGATCCACTTGAAGAGAAACACGCCGGTGAAAAGGATTAACAAGACAATCTTGATGATGAGGACATGACTACCTTGGATATGACCAAAAATATTGCATATATGCATATTTGTCAGGTGATTTCTAGTGCAAACTATTCAATAATCTATTTATGTTATCCAGAACAAAAATACTTCACACACTTTTGTGTTTTGTCTAATTGCAGGTGTATGGGACATTTGTACAATCCACATATGAAGATAAGGAAGAAAGAGATGTTTATTTGCTGTCCAAAAAGTTCTCTCACGTCACTTTTGGCCCAAGAGAAGATAGAGTCCAAGTCTCTCACGTTCTGGATTCAGATTCGGACTGCACAGACATACCTGACTCAAAACGCACACAAGTTTTTCATACGGACTCCGAATTGGGTGATTCTTTTTTTGTTGGAAACTAGATTTCGTGCACTTTCCAACCCAATTGGAATCACCTTCAAATTCGTCCGGAGCGTTGAGTTGTGGACGAAACAATCTGATGCTGCAGCAGAATCCGAGTCAAACTACAAGTCCAAAGGTGTTACAT
>NW_025303192.1:0-839 GCF_018294505.1 Triticum aestivum
GTGATTTTCAATTTCACCGTCATTTAGCTCCCTAAACAAATCGGTAAATGACTGAAAAACAGGAAATGATGTCAGAACGTGTTGGAAATTGATGACGTCACTTTGAATGATGCATACTGAACGCAAAATAGGCTGGAGTTCAAATAAGTTTAAAAAACATTGAAGTGCTCGTGTAACAGATGAGTTCTCGTCCGAAACCCTGATACTCCGAAAGAGATTGTCCAGTTTGTACACGAGGTGCTTCCAGTTTTCGCCGTGACCCTCTCTACTCTTTTGCACATGGTATGCGGGCGAAATGATGATACCATGCAAAGTTCCAACATTTTCAGAGTTCATTTTGTAGTGATTCCAATTTCACCGTCATTTACCTCCCTAAACAAATCGGTAAATGACTGAAATACAGCAAATGATGTCAGAACGTGTTGGAAATTGATGACGTCGCTTTGAATGATGCATACTGAACGCAAAAATAGGCTGGAGTGCAAATAAGTTTAAAACATTGAAGTGCCTATGTAACAGATGAGTTCTCGTCTGGAACCCAGATACTCCGAAAGAGATTGTCCAGTTTGTAGACGAGGTGCGTCCAGTTTTTGCCGTGACCCTCTCTACTCTTTTGCACATGCTATGCGGGCGAAATGACGATACGATGCCAAGTTCCAACATTTTCAGAGTTCATTTTGTAGTGATTTTCAATTTCACCGTCATTTAGCTCCCTAAACAAATCGGTAAATGACTGAAAAACAGCAAATGATGTCAGAACATGTTGGAAATTGATGGCGTTGGTTTGAATGATGCATACTAAACGCAAAAATAGGCTGGAGTTCAAATAAGTTGAAAAA
>NW_025303193.1:0-839 GCF_018294505.1 Triticum aestivum
GAGTAATAGTGCACGAAAAGAACCAGAATTGGCCAAAATTGTGAGTGTTGATACCGACACGTAAACGCACCCCGGGGTTCGTCCGTTGTGGAAATCACTCCGGGGCCCCAAAACTGAGTAATAGTCCATGAAACGGGCCAGAATCAGCCAAAACTACGAGTGTTGATGACCGACACGTAAGCGCACCTTGGAGTTCAACAACTATGGAAATTGCTTTGGGACCCCAAAACGGTGAGTAATAGTCCAAGAATTAGGCCAGAATCAGCCCGAACTGCGATTGCTGATGACCGACACGTAAGCACACCTTAGGGTTCAACAACCATGGAAATCGCTTTCGGACCCCAAAACGGTGAGTAATAGTGCACGAAACGGGCCAGAATCGGCAAAAATTGCGACTGTTGACGACGGACACGTAAACGCACCGCGGGGATCGTCAATCATGGAAATAGCTCTGGGACCCCAAAATGGTGAGTAATAGTCCATGAAAGAGCCCAGAATCGAACGAAATATGATTGCTGGTGAACAAAACGTAAGCGCACCCCGGGGTGCGTCAATCATGGAAATGGCTCCGAGACACCAAAACAATGAGTAATAGACCATGAAACGGGGCAGAGTCGGCCAAAACTGTGAGTGTTGATGACCGACAAATAAATGCACCCCAGGGATCGTCAATCGTAGAAATCGCTTTAGGACCCCGAAACGGTGAATAATAGTGCAAGAAAAGAACCAGAATTGGCCAAAATTATGAGTGTTGATAACCGACACGTAAATGCACCCTGGGGTTCGTCCGTTGTGGAAATCACTCCGGGGCCCCAAAACTGAGTAATAGTCCATGAAAC
>NW_025303194.1:0-839 GCF_018294505.1 Triticum aestivum
GCCATGTCTGCACATGCTAGGCTCGTCAAGTTAACCCTAAGTGTTTTCGCTGTGTAAAACTGTCTTACACCCGTTGTATGTGAACGTAAGAATCCATCACACCCGATCATCACGTGGTGCTTAGAAACGACGAACTGTAGCAACGGTGCACAGTTAGGGGAGAACACTTCTTGAAATTTTATAAGGGATCATCTTATTTACTACCGTCGTTCTAAGTAAACAAGATGCATAATACATAATAAACATCACATGCAATTATATAGTTGTGACATGATATGGCCAATATCATATAGCTCCATTGATCTTCATCTTCGGGGCTCCATGATCATCTTGTCATCGGCTTGACACCATGATCTCCATCATCATGATCTCCATCATCGTGTCTTCATGAAGTTGTCACGCCAACGATTACTTCTACTTCTATGACTAACGTTTAGCAATAAAGTAAAGTAGTTTACATGACGTTATTCAATGACACGCAGGTCATACAAAAAATAATGACAACTCCTATGGCTCCTGCCGGTTGTCATACTCATCGACATGCAAGTCGTGAATCCTATTACAAAGAACATGATCTCATACATCACAATTCATCATTCATCACAACTTCTGGCCATATCACATCACATGATCAATCGCTGCAAAAACAAGTTAGACGTCCTCTAATTGTTGTTGCATCTTTTACGTGGCTGCAATTGGGTTCTAGCAAGAACGTTTTCTTACCTACGAATCACCACAACGTGATTTTGTCAACTTCTATTTACCCTTCATAAGGGCCCTGTTCATCGATTCCGCTCCAACTAAGGTGGGAGAGACAGACACCCGCCAGCCACCTTATG
>NW_025303195.1:0-839 GCF_018294505.1 Triticum aestivum
CGTCTCGGCGTCCGTCGTCGCTACCGCGATGACGTCCGCCTCGACTCGCGTTACGCTAAGACAGGGTGGCAGTGGTGTCACGTGCTCGTCTCTGCGTCCGTCGTCGCTACCGCGACGACGTCCGCCTCGACTCGCGTTACGCTAAGACAAGGTGGCAGTGGTGTCATGTGCTCGTCTCGGCGTCCGTCGTCGCTACCGCGACGACGCCCGCCTCGACTCCCGTTACACTAAGACAGGGTGGCAGTGGTGTCACGTGCTCGTCTCGGCGTCCGTCGTCGCTACCGCGACGACGTCCGCCTCGACTCGCGTTACGCTAAGACATGGTTGCAATGGTGTCACGTGTTCGTCTCGGTGTCACGTGCTTGTTTCGGCGGTGACGGTGTTGCCAATTAATTTGTATCTGAACAAAAAGATCAAGAACTTGCATTGGACAAAAATGTCATCACTATCCAAAAAAAGGATATATAAGAATGTATGTGTTTTCTATACTAAAAAGCAAAAAAAAACTCTTTAAAATAAAAACAGTATTTCGCCAAAATAATCCTCTTATCGATGAGTCATTCTCATGTGTACAGCATTTTGCCATCCTTGGGTGATCCTCCGGGAGCTTAGGGTCGTGATTTAGTCCTGTTGGGATGATCTGCATACAAAAGAAAATGTATTTTAGTGGTGACAAAAATCTCTAGTAGACCATTGGAAAAAAGAAGATGAAGAAAGTTTGAATGGAAAAAGGAAAATGAGGGGACAGGCATGGTTTCAACTTCCCAGTATAAATTCTAACCTATTTGTATTAAAAAACAGCTTAACTATTCAAAAAATGATCTATATATAATATATTT
>NW_025303196.1:0-839 GCF_018294505.1 Triticum aestivum
GATGTCAGAACGTGTTGGAAATTGATGATGCCGCTTTGAATGATCCATACTGAATGCAAAAATAGGATGGAGTCCAAATAAGTTTAAAAAACTTTGAAGTGCCCGTGTAACAGATGAGTTCTCGTCCGAAACCCTGATGCTCCGAAAGAGATTGTCCAGTTTGTACACGAGGTGCGTCCAGTTTTCGCCGTGACACTCTCCACTCTTTTGCACATGCTATGCGGGCGAAATGATGATATCATGCCAAGTTCCAACATTTTCAGAGTTCATTTTGTAGTGATTTTCAATTTCACCGTCATTTAGCTCTCTTAACAAATCGGTAAATGACTGAAAAACAGCAAATGATGTCGGAACGTGTTGGAAAGTGATGCCGTCGCTTTGAATGATGCATACTGAATGAAAAATAGTCTGGAGTTCAAATAAGTTTAAAAAACATTGAAGTGCCCCTGTCACAGGTGAGTTCTCGTCCGAAACCCTGATACTCCGAAAGAGATTGTCCAGTTTGTACACGAGGTGCGTCCAGTTTTCGCCGTGACCCTCTCTACTCTTTTGCACATGCTATGCGGGCGAAATGATGATACCGTGCCAAGTTCCAACATTTTCAGAGTTCATTTCATAGTGATTTTCAATTTCACCGTCATTTAGCTCTCTAAACAAGTCGGTAAATGACTGAAAAACAGCAAATGATGTCAGGACGTGTTGGAAATTGATGACGTCGCTTTGAATGATGCATACTGAATGCAGAAATAGGCTGGAGTTCAAATAAGTTTAAAAAACATTGAAGTGCCCGTGTAACAGATGAGTTCTCGTCCGAAACCCTGATGCTCCGAAAGAGATTG
>NW_025303197.1:0-839 GCF_018294505.1 Triticum aestivum
GAACTGGGCAGCAGCAGCGTCGGTCTCGTAGTCTACCGGAGAGAAGAGGGGGAAGAAACAATGAATACCAAGTAAACAGATGCATATCGAGGCATGACATGTCAAGAAGCGATGCTAGGCGTGCCCTAACGTGGTATAAGGTGGTACTGGTCAAGGGGGAATCATCCGGGAAAGTATTCCCGGTGTTTCGTGTTTTCGGGCAGAGGAGCCGGAGGGGGAAAGTTGCGGGTTCGATAGGTTAGGGGGGTGTGGTGGACGAACGGACTGCGTATCCAGATTCGTCTCGTCGTTCTGAGCAACTTTCATGTTGAAAATAATTTAATCCGAGTTACGGATTAAAAGATATGATTTTCTAGAGATTATATTAATTTTTGGAATTTAATTAATTAATTATTTAATCCGAAAATGAACTTATGACGTCAGCATGATGTCATGCTGACGTCAGCAGTCAACAGGGTTGACTTGGTCAACCTGACAGGTGGGTCCCGATCGTCATACTCTGTTAGTTAATTATCAATAGTTAATTAGGTTAATTAGTGATTAGGTTAATTTAATTATAATTAATTAACTTAACTAATTCCTTAATTAATTAATTAATTTAATTATTATTGTTTATTTAATTATTTTTGTATATTTTTTTTAATTCCCTTTTTTTTATTAAAACATTCTGGGGGATGGGGGCCCCCTTGTCATTTGCTCACACGGGCCTAACGGGCGCTGGGTGCGGGTGTAATCCGAACAAGCGCGTGCCCGAGAGGGCGCGCACGACGCACGCCGGCGCCGGCGGCGGGGCGCGGGCAACTGGACTCGGGCAAGTGCGGGCTGGCCGGCGGCCACGG
>NW_025303198.1:0-839 GCF_018294505.1 Triticum aestivum
TTAATTTCACCGTCATTTAGCTCTCTAAACAAATCGGTAAATGACTGAAAAACAGCAAATGATATCAGAACGTGTTGGAAATTGATGACGTCGCTTTGAATGATGCATACTGAACGCAAAATAGGCTGGAGTTCAAAAAAGTTTAAAAACATTGAAGTGCCCGTGTAATAGATGAGTTCTCGTCCGAAACCCTGGTACTCCGAAAGAGATTGTCCAGTTTGTACACGAGGTGCGTCCAGTTTTCGCCGTGACTCTCTCTACTCTTTTGTACATGCTATGCGGGTGAAATTATGATACCATGCCAAGTTCCAACATTTTCAGAGTTCATTTTGTAGTGATTTTCAATTTCACCATCATTTAGCTCTCTAAACAAATCGGTAAATGACTGAAAAACAGCAAATGATGTCAGAACGTGTTGGACATTGATGACGTCACTTTGAATGATGCATATTGAACGCAAAAATAGGCTGGAGTTCAAAAAAGTTTAAAAAACATCAAAGTGCCCGTGTAACAGATGAGTTCTCGTCCGAAACCCTGATACTCTAATAGAGATTGTCTAGTTTATACAGGAGGTGCGTCCAGTTTTCGCCGTGACCCTCTCTACTCTTTTGCACATGCTATGCGGGTGAAATGATGATACCATGCCAAGTTCCAACATTTTCAGAGTTCATTTTGTAGTGATTTTCAATTTCACCGTCATTTAGCTCTCTAAACAAATCGGTAAATGACTGAAAAACAGCAAATGATGTCAGAACGCGTTGGAAATTGATGATGTCGCTCTGAATGATGCATACTGAACGCAAAAATATGCCGGAGTTCAAAAAAGTTTAAAAAACATT
>NW_025303199.1:0-839 GCF_018294505.1 Triticum aestivum
CATCCACATAGCATGTGCAAGAAAGTTGAGAGGGTTACGGCAAAAACTGGATGCACTTCGTGTACAAAACGGACAATCTCTTTCAAAGTATCAGGATTTCATACGGAAACTCGTCTGTTACAAAGGGATTTCGTTTTTTAAAACTTATTTGAACTCCTGACTTTTTGTGTGTTCAAAATGCACCATTCAAAGCCACATCATCATTTTTCAATCCTTTCTGACTTCATTTGTTATTTTTCATGCATTTACTAATTATTTTGAGCTATAAGACCCTAAAATTGAAAAGCATTTCAAATGAACTCTGAAAAGGTTGAAAGGTGGCATGGTATCATCATTCCATCCACATAGCATGTGCAAGAAAGTTGAGAGGGTTACGGCAAAAACTGGATGCACTTCATGTACAAAACGGACAATCTCTTTCAAAGTATCAGGAATTCATACGGAACTCGCTGTAACAAAGGGATTTCATTTTTTTAAACTTATTTGAACTCCTGACGTTTTGTGTGTTCAAAATGAACCATTCAAAGCCACATCATCATTTTTCAATGCTTTCTGACTTCATTTGTTATTTTTCATGCATTTACTAATTATTTTGAGCTATAAGACGCTAAGATTGAAAAGCATTTCAAATGAACTCTTAAAAGGTTGAAAGTTGGCATGGTATCATCATTTCATCCACATAGCATGTGCAAGAATGTTGAGAGGGTTACGGCAAAAACTGGATGCACTTCGTGTACAAAACGGACAATCTCTTTCAAAGTATCAGGATTTCATACGGAAACTCGTCTGTTACAAAGGGATTTCGTTTTTTAAAACTTATTTGAACTGCTGACTTTTTG
>NW_025303200.1:0-839 GCF_018294505.1 Triticum aestivum
CGCACCCAGGGGTTCATCAATCGTGGAAATCGCTCTGGGTCCCCAAAACGCTGAGTAATAGTGCACGGAACGGACTTGAATCGGACGAATATGTACGTGTTGATGACCGAAAGGTAAGCGCACCTTGGAGTTCGACAATCATGGAAATCGCTTTGGGACCCCAAATTGGTGAGTAATAGTCCATGAAACGGGCCAGAATCGGCCAAAACTGGGATTGTTGATGACCAACTCGTAAGCACACCTTGGGGTTCAACAACTATGAAAATCGCTTCGGGGCCCCCAAAACGGTGAGTAATAGTCCACGAAACTGGTTAGATTTGGCCAAAAATGTGAGTGTTGACGACGAACACATCAACGCACCCCGGGGTTCATCAATCGTGGAAATCGCTCTGGGTCCCCAAAACGCTGAGTAATAGTGCACAGAACGTATTAGAATCGGCCGAATATGTGAGTGTTGATGACCGACACGTAAACGCACCCCGGGGTTCGTTAATCGTGGAAATGACTCCGAGACCCCAAAATAGAGTAATAGTCCAAGAAACGGGCCAGAATCGGCCCAAACTGTGATTGTTGATGACCGACACGTAAGTGCACCTTGGAGTTTGACAACCATGGAAATCGCTTTGGGACCCGAAAACGGTGAGTAATAGTCCATGAAACGGGCCAGAATCGGCCCAAACTGTGATTGTTGATGACCGACAGTAAGTGCACCTTGGAGTTTGACAACCATGGAAATCGCTTTGGGACCCGAAAACGGTGAGTAATAGTCCATGAAACGGGCAAGAATCGGCCCAAACTGTGATTGTTGATGACCGACACATAAGCGCACCTTGAAGTTC
>NW_025303201.1:0-839 GCF_018294505.1 Triticum aestivum
TTAGAATTATGTGCCACGTTTCGCTCAAAACAAAACTCTTATGGCACAAAAACAAAATGCAAACATAGGCAAAAAAGGAGTTAAACAAAAGAAAAGGAAAGACCCGATCAGCAAAAGAAAACAAAACCCCTCCCCACTAATTCCCCTGGGCCTTGGCCACTGGACAGGCCCAACCCACCGCCAGGTCGTTCCCCTTCGTCTGTTCATCGGGAGCTCGTGGACTGAGGGCGGCCGTACACGGCGCCGATGGCCACGGGGCGGCCATCCACTCCCCTTGGCGCCCTACAAGGTTGCTCCCTCCCCCCTGCGAAACCCTAGCCCACCGTTTTCCCCTCGCTCGTCTCTCTCCCTCTTAATTTCGTCCATGCCCGGGCGCAACCGTCGTCACGCCGCCATCGTTGTCGTGGTCGACGTCCACCACGAGCCGCAACGAGAAGACCAGGAGGTGGGCACCAGCGTCCTCGACACCTGGGTAGAAGGAGCTGTACCGCGGAGTCCCGAGCCTCGCCATCGACCTGTCTTCGTCACCACGGTCGTCGTCGCCGATTTCGTCAATCCGCTCGACCTCGTGCTTTCCCGGCTTCCCCGAGACCACTACGAGCACCAATGTGAGCACCCGGTCCTCCCCGACCCCCTCTTCCTCCTCCCCATGCCCCTTAGGCACCGATTCGCCGAGCTCCGCCCGTTGACCACCGTCGCGTACAGGCCTCTGATTGCGCCCCGCCTCTGACTGCGCCCTGCGTGCGTCCGCGTGCCCGCAGCCGCGCTCGCTGCAGCACCGCGGCTGCCCCGCGCTCGCCTCGCTCGTTACCGCCGGACCACGCCTGCTCCGGCCTGCC
>NW_025303202.1:0-839 GCF_018294505.1 Triticum aestivum
CCCCGGAAGTTCCGGGTAGTCCTGGAAGTTCCGACCACTAGAAGTTTCGGGCAGATTCTGAGGTTTCAAGAGACATTGCACAGTTTGTGCAATCTCTCTCAACGCCCCGAAAGCTGCCTAAACCTTGCCTCAAAAGTTCCTGGCTACCCCGGAGGCTCTAGGGTTTCCAGAACAATGTGTACCTTAGTAGATTTAGAGGACCTCTCCTCGCACATTTTTGTATGACTTGGGTACATATATTTGGTGTACGTGTAGTCGATTCCCACAATACCTTCATGGTGACCCCCCTCTTGATAGTGTAGTTGCCCTATTATGGACTAAAATATTAAGAAGTAAAGACACTGGCGAAATTCTTCTTTTACCTTTTCGAATTGAGGAGCACCTAACCATCGATGCATTGTTCCATGATGTGGCAGCACTATTTATAGACTCAAGCATGTGGTTAGAACAGCAAGTTATGTTGTCATTAGCACAAAAAATATTTAAGGGCATAAATGCCCTTTTAACCTCTTCATTATGGCATTGATGACAACATAATAGACAGAGTAGCAAACTAAATATGATAATAAGTCACAATGAACTAGCCAAGAGCTTCCCGTAGACATATGCCTTATTTTAATTTGCCTTGGAATACAAAAGGCATTAGAGCATCTCCAGCTGCACCCCCAGAACAGCCTCCCCAGGCGATTTTTTCCACCGGCGCCGAAAAAGCGGCCGAGTCGCGCCCCCAGGAGCATGTTTTTCGCCGGCTTGGGCCAAAATCAGCGTCGGCGGACCCAGGCCGAACCCGACGCGCCGGGGGCGCTCGGGGTCGCCTGGGCGAGCGTTTTGGCGTGAAA
>NW_025303203.1:0-839 GCF_018294505.1 Triticum aestivum
CTTTGCCGTTTGGGGGTTGGATATGGTTGGGCCCCTGAAGACTGGTAGGAGCGGCTTCACTCATGTGCTTGTAGCAGTCGACAAGTTTACCAAGTGGATTGAAGCCAAGCCTATCAAGAATCTTGAAGCCAGTACTGCCGTCAGCTTCATCAGAGAATTGACATTCAGATATGGAGTTCCGCACAACATCATCACTGACAACGGGTCGAACTTCGATTCTGATGAGTTCAGAGCCTTCTGTGCTTCCCAAGGCACGCGAGTCGACTATGCTTCAGTCGCCCACCCCCAGTCGAATGGACAAGAAGAAAGAGCAAATGGCTTGATTCTCAAAGGACTGAAACACCGACTGATGCGTGATCTCAAACACGCAGCACGCGCCTGGGTCGATGAACTTCCATCAGTTCTTTGGGGATTGAGGACAACTCCCAATCGGTCGACTGGCCGAACTCCATTCTTCTTGGTTTATGGAGCTGAAGCTGTTCTACCGAGTGACTTGCTTCACAATGCACCCCGAGTCGAGCTCTTATCTGAAGATGAAGCAAAACAGGCCCGGCAGGACACAGTCGATCTGCTAGAGGAGGAAAGAGAGATGGCCTTAATCCGGTCGACCATTTATCAGCAAGACTTGCGTCGATTCCATGCCAGAAACATGAGGGGCCGAGCCTTCCAAGAGGGAGACTTGGTTCTTCGAGTGGATCAGCAGAAACCACACAAGCTCGCCCCTGCTTGGGAAGGTCCCTTCATTGTCACCAGAGTTCTCCACAATGGAGCATACCATCTTTACAATGTCGAGCATCAGAAAGACGAGCCACGGGCTTGGAACGCGGAGCTGCTCCGCC
>NW_025303204.1:0-839 GCF_018294505.1 Triticum aestivum
TGTGGAGTTGCATGTACTGTCTTCTCAAGAGTTGCATCATCATGGAGAAAGAGCAAACCATCCCTCGATGCTTTTCCTGGAACAAGCCAGTGCATTTTATAACTAAATTTGCCCTTGCAGTTCCCTCTTTCTACCTGATGCATATCTTTTGAATGCAGTAATAACTCTTCATAAGTCATAACCACTTTGCTTCTCTCCACAAGTAACCTAGCCATCAGTCCATCGTTGTATTCAATCAAGCCATTCGATGTCTCGAATTTGCCAAAATAGAGCAGTTAAACACTAAAGCATTCCTCTGGATCTCCCCTGGACAAAAAAGTGAAGCTTCATATCAGTACACACAAAATCAATCGTTACAACAGTACACAAATAATTCAAACTTTATATCGCTGCACAAGAAAATCAAACTTTATATTAGTACACCACCACACTCCGGTTTGTATCTTCTCATTATATGCACGTATAAGCCAAGTTTCTCATCACTACTAGGAAAAACCTTATGCACAGGAGCTTACCAGTAGGGCTGTTTAGAAGGCAGCACTGCTACTAACTATCAGTAGCGCTTGGGAAGAAAGACCGTTGCCGGGAGGCTAGGTATACTAGTAGCGCTTATACGTAAAAAGCGCTACTGCTATTGATCATAGCAGTAGTGGGGGTTGTGAACGAGCGCTACTACTAAGGACACCTTATCCAACCCGCCCGCGCGCGTCCTCACTCTCCCCCTCACACTCACTCACTCTGTCGCACGCCGTCGCCCACCGTCGCCCACCAACGCCCCAAGGTCCCTCCTCCTCCTACTCCTCCTCCTCCTCCCTCCGGCAGATCCCTCCTCCTCCTCC
>NW_025303205.1:0-839 GCF_018294505.1 Triticum aestivum
TAAAACTGGACGCACTTCGTGTACAAACTGGACAATCTCTTTCGGAGTATCAGGGTTTCGGACAAGAACTCATCTGTTACACGGGCACTTCAATGTTTTTTAAACTTATTTGAAATCCTGACTTCTTTTCCGTTTAGTATGCAACATTCAAAGCGACGTCATCAATTTCCAACACGTTCTGACATCATTGGCTGTTTTTTAGTCATTTACCGATTTGTTTAGAGAGCTAAATGACCGTGAAATTGAAAATCACTACAAAATGAACTCTGAAAATGTTGAAACTTGG
This sequence comes from Triticum aestivum, assembly GCF_018294505.1. Taxonomy (NCBI): domain Eukaryota; kingdom Viridiplantae; phylum Streptophyta; class Magnoliopsida; order Poales; family Poaceae; genus Triticum; species Triticum aestivum. Next base: position 287 of record NW_025303205.1, read on the forward strand.
CATGGTATCATCATTTCACCCACATAGCATGTGCAAAAGAGTAGATAGGGTCATGGCAAAAACTGGACGCACTTCGTGTACAAACTGGACAATCTCTTTCGGAGTATCAGGGTTTCGGACGAGAACTCATCTGTTACACGGGCACTCCAATGTTTTTTAAACTTATTTGAAATCCCGACTTCCTGTGCGTTTAGGATGCAGCATTCAAAGCAACGTCATCAATTTCCAACAATTTGTGACATCATTTGCTGTTTTTCAGTCATTTACCGGTTTGTTTAGAGAGCTAAATGACCGTGAAATTGAAAATCAGTACAAAATGAACTCTGAAAATGTTGAAACTTGGCATGGTATCATCATTTCACCCGCATAGCCTGTGCGAAATAGTAGAGAGGGTCACGGCAAAAACTAGACGCACTTCGTGTACAAACTGGACAATCACTTTCGGAGTATCAGGGTTTCGGACGAGAACTCATCTGTTACACGGGCACTCCAATGTTTTTTAAACTTATTTGAAATCCTGACTTTTTTGCATTCAGTATGCAGCATTCAAAGC
>NW_025303206.1:0-839 GCF_018294505.1 Triticum aestivum
CCTGGCGGGTGATCACTATTGCCACTCCCCATCACATCTTGATTAATGGTGCGTGGGGCCCAGGGGAGGGCTCGGCCGACTCCCCGGGGCCGACTCCCGACGGATTCGACTGGTGGTCCTCTCGCCGTCTCCTGGGGTCTCACTGACTGGTGGGACCTGCTGCCTCTGGGCCGTACAGACAAGCTGTCGTGGGCGCATGATTCGGTCCTGTGGTGCTGATGTCAGGGCCGGTAGGGCAACAGTGCCACGCCGCACGGAGATCTTCCTGGGTACGGCGTGCTGTGGCCATGCCTGCCCTTGGTAAGGGGCGAGAGTGGGCTTCACTGTTGCCACGCCCCTGCCCCGTCCCCTTTGATGAGGCCATGGGGTTTGTTGGAGTCGCAGGCCGACTCCCCAAAGTCGGCTTCTCTGGAAGTCGCCAGTTGGGAGTCGGCTTTCCCTGAAGTCGTCCCTGGGACTCGGCCGTGAGGGGTCAGTTGGCCATCCCGCCGTGGGCTTCTTGAAGGCGGCTCTTCGTCCTGGGTTCTTGAGGGGCGCAGCCTGCCCCGATGTCTTGAAAGGTTCTGGGACTCGGGTTGGCCTACCCGTGGCCCATTACTCCGACAGTAGTCCCCGAAGCTGCTGAGGCGCCACGGTCAATCGGTCGAGAAGCCTCAACAGTTTCTCTTTCCGGGTGCTTGACACATGGTCTTTGACTGACTTCTGCCGGGCCGACTAGAAAGAGTCGGACTCGCTCAATTCGGACTCACTCAATATTTCGAACGTCGCGGCGGGATCCAAGTAGTGTGCTGGCTAAGCTTCCAGGCCGCCTCCCGTTCTAGGCCTGTCATGCGACGACA
>NW_025303207.1:0-839 GCF_018294505.1 Triticum aestivum
ATCAACATTTGAAGTTTTGGCCGATTTTGGCCCGTTTCATGGACTATTACTCACTGATTTGATGTCCCTGAGCAATTTCCATGATTGACGAAACCCGGGGTGCGTTTATGTATTGTTGATCAATAACCCTAGGTTTTACCGATTCAGGGCTCTTTCATGGACTATTACTCACCGTTTTGCAGTCCCAAAGCGATTTCGATGCTTGTCGAACCCCAAGATGTGCTTACGTGCTGGTCGTCAAGACTCGCAGATTGTGCCGATTCTGGCCCGTTTCCTGGACTATTACTCAGTTTTGGGGTCCCGAGGTGATTTCCATGATTGACGAACACCGGGGTGCATTTACGTGTCGGTCACCAACACTCACAATTTTGGCCGATTCTGGTACGTTTTCTGCACAGTTACTCATCGTTGTGGGGTCCCGAAGCGATTTCCATGATTGACGATCCCTGGGGTGCGTTTACGTGCCCGTCGTCAACCCTCACAGTTTTGGCCAATTCTGACCCGTTTCGTGAACTATTACTCACCGTTTTGGGATCGCAAAGCGATTTCCATAGTTATTGAACCCCAAGGTGCGCTTACATGTTGGTCATCAGCAGTCACAGTTTTGGCCGATTCTGGCCCGTTCTGTCGACTATTACTCACTTTTTTGGGGTCCCAGAGTGATTTCCATGATTAACGAACCCCGGGGTGCGTTTACGTGTCAGACATCAACACTCGCGGTTTTTGACGATTTTGGCCCGTTTCATGGACTATTACTCACCGTTTTGCGGTCACGAAGAGATTTCCATAGTTGTTGAACCCCAAGGTGCGCTTACGTGTTGGTCATCAACTCTCATAGT
>NW_025303208.1:0-839 GCF_018294505.1 Triticum aestivum
TGGAAGTTTCTCCTTTGTCTCATTGGCATAACCTACCAAGTATGAGGAAGCTATGAATGACTCAGATTGGATGAAACCTATGCAAGAGGAGTTGGTGCAATTCGAAGTGAATAATGTGTGGGAATTGATTGACAAACCGAATCCTAAGAAGCACAACATCATTGGCACAAAATGGATTTTCCGTAATAAGCAAGATGAAAATGGCATTGTAGTGAGAAACAAAGCTCGTCTTGTTGCTAAAGTGTATACACAAGTAGAAGGTATTGATTTTGGTGAAACATACACTCTTATTGCACGTCTTGAGTCAATTCGAATTCTTCCTACCTTCATCAGCGGCTCCGGTGCCTTTTTCATTTTTCCCGGTGCGGGGCATTGTTCCTAGTTTTTCAACAGCTTGTTGATTTCGGTGCCACTCCTCTTACGTGGAGGTCCTCGATGCTCAGCCAAACCATTGAATACATCTCCATGTTTTCTCCAGGTCTTCCTTCTCAAGCCATCTACAATGCCCCATGTACAGGATTTTCTCAGACCCGCCATCTTTCGTTGATGTAAGCTGCTGAGACGTTGTATCATCCATGCAGCTCGTGCATCTGCAATATCCATGGCACACCTGGCCTGAGGTGTACCGTAACTGAGATAGTCGTGCACCGTCGTCATCAGCGCGGCTCTCATATAGAAATAATCTCATGTGCTGGCATCCCATGTCTTGACCAACGATTTCCATAATGAGTCTAGCTCCTCTTTCAAAAGCCCCATAAACAGGTTAATATTATTTCCTAGTTGTTTTGTCCCTTGAATCAACATGCTCATGTGTATGTACTTTGTCTTCATGCACTTCC
>NW_025303209.1:0-839 GCF_018294505.1 Triticum aestivum
ATTGCTTTCAGAAAAGCAAAAGTCCAAAACTTTTGTCCTCGTCTTCATCTATTGCTAGTGATCCTAGCTAGATATACCTATAAAAGGGGACGACTCCTCCCGTCTGCGTGAGTACTTAAATCATCCTCACAAGAAGTCACAACTCGCAAGTGATAGCTAGCCATGGAGGTAGAGCAATGGCTTCACATGGCCAACGGCGACGGAGAGAACAGCTACGCCACCAACTCCAGACTCCAAGTAACTACCGTCCGATGCATGCATGCTTGTTCTCCTTCAGCTGCTTTGTTCTAGGTTGAACTACCTGCACTGAATATTTCCGTTAAGAAATTAATGGAATTTGTTGTGAGCCCGGTTGGGAAAAAAAGAGCATGCATTTATCGCCTTTTGCGTCCAGAGGGTGCTCGATCGATTAATTAATTTGTTACTCCCGCCCGAGCAGGAGAAGGCCATGCTTGAGACCAGGCCGGTGCTCCAGGGCGCCGTGGTGGAGCTGTACAGGTCACTGCCGGACAAGAGCACCATGGTCGTCGCCGACCTAGGCTGCTCGTCAGGGCCGAACACGCTGCTGCTTGTGTCGGAGGTCATCGGTACAATCTCCGACCACAACCGGGAAGAAGAGCAGGAGCAGCGCCCTCCTGCCGCAGCCATGGAGTTGCAGTTCTTCCTCAACGACCTGCCGGGGAACGACTTCAACCTCGTGTTCAGGTCGCTGGATCGGCTGCAGGAGCTCACCGCCGATAGGAGGCCGCAATACTACGTGGCCGGGATGCCGGGTTCTTTCTACACCAGGCTGTTCGCATGCCGGAGTGTCCACCTCTTCCATTCCTCCTACTCCCTCA
>NW_025303210.1:0-839 GCF_018294505.1 Triticum aestivum
GACGTGGATGGTAATGTCACCATCTATGAAGCTCGACTTGTGGCGAAGAGTTTTTCACAAGTTCAAGGAGTTGACTACGATGAGATTTTCTCATCCGTAGCGATGCTTAAGTCCGTCGGAATCATGTTAGCATTAGCTGCATTTATGAAATCTGGCAGACGGATGTCAAAACGAGTTTCCTTACCAGTTTTTCGTAAGGAAAGGTTGTATGTAATACAATCAGAAAGTTTTTGTCGATCCTTAGGATGCTAAAAGGTATGCTAGCTCCAGCGATCCTTCTGAGGACTGGAGTGAGCATCTCGGAGTTGGAATGTATGCTTTGATGATGATTAAAGATTTTGGGTGTATACAAAGTTTATGAGAAACTTGTATTTCCAAAGAAGTGAGTGGGAGCACTATAGAATTTCTGATGAGTATATGTTGTTGACATATTGATGATCAGAGATGATGTAGAATTTCTAGAAAGCATATAGGGTTATTTTGAAAGTGTTTTTCAATGGAAAGCCTGGATTAAGCTACTTGAACATTGAGCATCAAGATCTATAAGGATAGATCAAAATGCTTAATAATACTTTCAAATGAGCACATACCTTGACATGATCTTGAAGGTGTTCAAGATGGACCAGTCAAAGAAGGAGTTCTTGCCTGAGTTGTAAGGTACGAAGTTAAGACTTAAAGCTCGACCACGGCAGAATAGAGAGAAAGGACGAAGGTCGTCCCCTATGCTTAAGACGTAGGCTCCTCAGTATGCTATGCTGTGTACCGCACCTGAAGTGTGCCTTGCCATGAGTCAGTCAAGGGGTACAAGAGTGATCCAAGAATGGCTCACAGGACAGCGG
>NW_025303211.1:0-839 GCF_018294505.1 Triticum aestivum
TTGAGAAAAAGGGTAATCATAATCATGACAAGTTTTATAAATATAATCATCACTACTTTTGATAGCTTAAGTTTCATCACAATAATCATCATAAGTAGCAACTTCGTTCTCATCATAATCGATTGAAACCTCTTCCAAGATAGTGGAATCATCACTAAATAAAGTTGACACTCTTCCAAATCCACTTTCATAAATATTATAAATAGGAGGCATGCTTTCATCATAATAAATATTCTCATCAAAACTTGGGGGACAAAAAATATCATATTCATCAAACATAGCTTCCCCAAGCTTGTGGCTTTGCATATCATTAGCATCATGGATATTCAGGGAATTCATACTAACAACATTGCAATCATGCTCATCGTACAAAGATTTAGTACCAAACATTTTGTAGACTTCTTCTTCTAGCACTTGAGCACAATTTTCCATCCCATCATTCTCACGAAAGATATCAAAAAGATGAAGTGTATGAGACAAACTTAACTCCATTATTTTGTAGTTTTCTTTTATAAACTAAACTAGTGATAAAAAAAGAAACAAAAATATTCGATTGCAAGATGTAAAGATATACCTTCAAGAACTCACCTCCCCAGCAACGGCGCGAGAAAAGAGCTTGATGTCTACTACACAACCTTCTTCTTGTAGACATTGTTGGGCCTCCAAGTGCAGAGGTTTGTAGGACAGTAGCAAATTTCCCTCAAGTGGATGACCTAAGGTTTATCAATCCGTGGGAGGCGTAGGATGAAGATGGTCTCTCTCAAGCAACCCTGCAACCAAATAACAAAGAGTCTCTTGTGTCCCCAACACACCCAATACAATGGTAAATTGTATAGGTG
>NW_025303212.1:0-839 GCF_018294505.1 Triticum aestivum
GCCCGCTGGCCCTGCCCTTGCCCGCCGCCCATCGTGGGAGAAGAAGAAGGAAGAAGAAAAAGGAAGAAGAAGAAGAAAGAAAAAGGAAAAAGGAAGAAGAAGAAAGAAGGAAGAAGAAAACAAAAGAAAAACAGAAGAAAAACAAGAAAAAGGAAGAAAAAGGAAAAAGGAAGAAAAAAAGAAAAAGGAAGAAAACAACAGAAGAAAAAAAGAAAGAAGAAAAAAAAGGAAGAAGAAAAAAAGAAAGAATTTTTAAAATTAAATACGTGAAAATACGTGAAAGAATTTTTTGTGTCTAATAAAATCAATTTTTTGAAATACACGAATAAAAGAGGAGAATGTGTTGGGGGGGCGGCGATGCGCGCGGTGTTTTTTTAGGGATCGAGAGGGGACGGCGAGGGTTATAAATGTGTTGTCCTCGCCTCCCCTCTCCGTGACGCCGTCGTCTGCCGCCCCGTCTCGCGCTCTACCGCGACACCCTCTCCCACCCCTTCCTCGCCCCCTCCTTTCGCCACCGCCCTTTCGCCACCGCCACCGCCACCGCCCCCCTTCTTCACTTAATTAATTTGTTTTTACTACATGTTTTCAGGACTGACATAATGGCGGACGATAGAGCTGACCCGATTATGGACAACTATGATCCGGACGGTGAAGCACATATGTTCGGCATCATAAACGGCGATATTCTATATGTGCCGACCGGAGAAGAAGAAGATGATATCTCTTCTTATCTGAACCTTGACGGTGAAGATGAAGGGCGCCGTCAGCAAGATGATGCCGAACAAACGTCGATAAACGACGATCTTCAAATGGAAGTAGCAACCACCTCCGGCGCCGAG
>NW_025303213.1:0-839 GCF_018294505.1 Triticum aestivum
CCCTTTCTCTCTTCTCTTGTTATCTTCTGGAACACGCACGACTTGCATTTGTACCCACAGGATACACATCACTTCACCGTTGGTTTGTTTGTTTGGTCGTTCAAACTGTATGTGCATGCCCAGAATTAAATCTGGTTGGACGTTCAATCCGTACCATTTTCTGCTTCAAATTATTTCTACATCTTCATAATCACACAGAGTGCATGAACAAGACACTAGTGCCAGAACAGGACATAGATTTAGGTTAATGATTTAGCATAATGAAAAGAAATTGGACACCGGTATCCGGCTTTTCAAATCTATACCCTTTTGTTCTTCACAGATTGGATCAAACTCAGGATCTAGTACTAGTTCATTCCTATCAAGTTGAATTCTATGGTAATTAATGTATTCTACTAGTGAAGTTGAATTCTGTCCAAGGGTATATATATAACCTATTGGTTATTGGTAAGACGGTAAATACAAATGTAGTTTATAGTGGGACAACTGAAATGAAATTGGAAATAGTAAGTACAATTATTAAGCGAAAACTTGTACAAAACGTGTTGCATTTCATGAAGAACATCCAGCAGAATTAATGCTTGGAGCAGTTCTTTGATATGGCCACGGAAGTAGCAAATTGTATGTCTGTCTGTCAGTTTGCTTGTACCAAGTACCCTCTATTCGTTTTCACCTGAACTCGCTTGCTTTCTGCGCCACATATATAAAACTGAAACTTCCTTTTCTGCAGAGAGTAGACAAGAGGTTTTGATCTTGCTATAGCACATCTATCACAATAATTGATTAGCTGTGAGAAAAATGAATCTTTATTCCTGGTTATTGCCTCTCTCTCTCTCTCT
>NW_025303214.1:0-839 GCF_018294505.1 Triticum aestivum
GGGGGTAATTAAATTAAAATAGCTAAACTAATTAACAGGGGGGCTGGCCCCACCTGTCATTGACCCAGGGGGGGTCAAAGGTTCAAACCCCCTGGTCGGCGGGGTCAACTCGCCGGCGTTTAGCCGCCGGCGAGGCTAAACGCGGCGGTGCAGGTGCGGGTTTCACGTACAGGGCACCGTTCGGGGCGCCGTTGGGCGCTATGGATAGCTGGGAGTGGCCCGCGGCGGGTGGTGCAGGTAGTTGGGTTCGGGGTCGCCAGAAAAGGCGCCGGCGACGTGTTTGGCGGCGGCCGGAGTTCGGGCGTCGATGGAAACGACGACACCGTGCACGGGAGGGTCCACGGTTAGCACCTACGCGTTCTACGAGAGCCCACGAACCCAACGGAGGCACGCACGGGACCAAATGGCCACCGGAGCCTCGTCGACGATGAGCTCGTGCGGCGGCGTGCTGTCGGGGAAGAGAGGCGCGGCGGCTACGGCATGCTAGAGAGAAAACGGAGAGGGGGGGATGATTAGGAGCTCACGGCGGGGTCGTAGGTGATCTCGGCGGCCTCGGGGACGGCCTGGTGACGACGAATCGGTCGACGGCGGCCGTCGGTGCAGGGAACGAAGATGGCGTCGGCGACGGCGCTGCTGGGCATCCGCAGGCGTGTTCTTCGGCTTGGAGCTTCACGACATCGAGGCGGAGCTAGGGGTCACAGCCACGGGGCAAGGGGACGGCGGTGGGCGCGGTGCCTTGCAGCGGCGGGCACCGGCTGATTTGGGCGGCCGTGAGAGAGAGAGAGAGCAGAGGAGCGAGGGGGGAGAGAGAACCAGAGAGTGAGAGAGCATCGGGGTCG
>NW_025303215.1:0-839 GCF_018294505.1 Triticum aestivum
TGTACTACCACATGTTTTCCGCAAGGAATATGGCTTAGTAAGTTGTAAACCGCTTTCCTGGTACACACCAAAAAGGAGAGGCCGTGATGATGGTTCCATGGCCCTGGATTAAAGCCAGTCATCCGGTCAGGGGGCATGGGTGTTTCCGGTTGGGACCGAGAGGGGGGCACCCCTTAGAGCGCGCGTATATAAATTTGATCCCATGCTATTCGAGATTGTGATCTCCCCGTCTCAAAAGTTTTTCTTGGACGATGTCTAGGGTGATTCCTAGCATCGAGAGGTAGGATGGGTGTGTACTGGTTAGCTGTGTTTTCTTCCGAAATACCGTAAACGGAACTAGTCCTTCGTGACTACGGAAATCCGTTGGCTGTGGGAAAAATTTTGTACAAACTCTGCAGAGTCATATATTCCTTCGAATCATCTATTCCATGTCCAAGTTTGATATTAACTTATCTTGACCAAATGTCAGTTTTGATGACAGAGACTCCGGTGAACCGCATGAGTGCTAAGTCCGGTTAAATGATTATTCCTGTGGATGGACTAACCCGTTTATTCTCATGAATTGAATATTTATTATGAGCATTATTTCCTTGTGAATAAAAGCCCTTTCTGTGATGTCGCCCCGACGTCCGACTGTGGCATTCCTTTTAAAGCCCTTTATGTGGTGTCGCTAAGACGCCCGACTGTGGTATTTCTTTTAAAGCCCTTTCTATGATGTCGCCCCGACGTCCGACTGTGGCATTCCTTTTAAAGCCCTTTATGTGGTGTCGCTAAGACGCCCGACTGTGGTATTTCTTTTAAAGCCCTTTCTGTGATGTCGCCCCGACGTCCGACTGTGG
>NW_025303216.1:0-839 GCF_018294505.1 Triticum aestivum
CGCATCTTGGGGTTCAACAACTATGGAAATCGCTTCGGGACCCCAAAACAGTGAGTAATAATCGAAGAAACGGGCCAGAATCGGCCAAAACTGCCAGTGTTGATGACTGACACATAAGGGCACGTTGGGTTCCACAAATATGGAAAACGCTTCGGGACCCCAAAACAGTGAGTAATAATCCAAGAAACGGGCCAGAATCGGCCAAAACTGCCAGTGTTGATGACCGGCACGTAAGCACACCTTGGGGTTCAACAACTATGGAAATCACTTCAGCACCCCAAAACGGTGAGAAATAATCTAAGAAACGGGCCAGAATCGGCCAAAACTGCCAGTGTTGATGGCCGACACGTAAATGCACCTTGGGTTCTATAATCATGGAAATCACTCCGGGACCCCTAAGCAGTGAGTAATAATCCAAAAAACGGGCCAAAATCGGCCTAAAGTACCAGTGTTGATGATCGACACATAAGGGCACCTTGGGGTTCAACAACTATGGAAATCGCTTCGGGACGCCAAAACAGTGAGTAATAGTGCAAGAAACGGGCCAGAATCGGCCAAAACTGCGAGTGTTGATGACCGACACGTAAACGCACCCCAGGGTTCGTTAATCGTGGAAATCACTCTGTGACCCCAAAACAGTGAGTAATAGTCCATGAAACGGGCCAGAATCGGCCAAAACTGTGAGTGTTAATGACCGACACGTAAACGCACCCCAGGGTTCATTAATCGTGGAAATCACTTTGGGACCCCAAAACAGTGAGTAATAGTCCATGAAACGGGTCAGAATCGGCCAAAACTACCAGTGGTGATGACCGACACGTAAGCGCACCTTGGGGTTC
>NW_025303217.1:0-839 GCF_018294505.1 Triticum aestivum
TCTTAAAAGGTTGAAAGTTGGCATGGTATCATCATTTGACCCACATAGCATGTCCAATAAAGTAGAGAGGGTTACGGCAAAAACTGGATGCACTTCGTGTACAAAACGGACAATCTCTTTCGAAGTATCAGGGTTTCATACGGAAACTCGTCTGTTACAAAGGGGTTTCATTTTTTTGGACTTATTTGAACCCCATAGTTTTTCTGTGCTCAAAATGCACCATTCAAAGCCACATCAGCAATTTTCAACCCTTCCTGACTTCATTTGTTATTTTTCATGCATTTACTGATTATTTTGAGCTATAAGACCCTGAAATTGAAAAGCATTGCAAATGAACTCTGAAAATATTGAAAGTTGGCATGGTATCATCATTTGACCCACATAGCATGTGCAAGAAAGTACAGAGCGTTACGGCAAAAACTGGATGAACTTCGTGTACAAAACGGACAATCTCTTTCGAAGTATCAGGGTTTCATACGAATCCTCGTCTGTTACAAAGGGATTTCATTTTTTTTGAACTTATTTGAACTCCATAGTTTTTCTGTGCTCAAAATGCACCATTCAAAGCCACATCATCAATTTTCAACCCTTTCTGACTTCATTTGTTATTTTTCATGCATTTACTGATTATTTTGAGCTATAAGACCCTGAAATTGAAAAGCATTTCAAATGAACTCTGAAAAGGTTGAAAGTTGGCATGGTATCATCATTTGACCCACATAGCATGTGCAAGAAAGTAGAGAGGGTTACGGCAAAAACTGGATGCACTTCGTGTACAAAACGGACAATATCTTTCGAAGTATCAGGGTTTCATACGGATCCTTGTCTGTTACAAAGGG
>NW_025303218.1:0-839 GCF_018294505.1 Triticum aestivum
AACTTATTTGAACTCCTGACTTTTTCTGTGTTCAAAATGCACCATTCAAAGCCACATCATCATTGTTCAATCCTTTCTGACTTCATTTGTTATTTTTCATGCATTACTAATTATTTTGAGCTATAAGACCCTAAAATTGAAAAGCATTTCAAATGAACTCTGAAAAGGTTGAAAGTATGCATGGTATTTTCATCCACATAGCATGTGCAAGAAAGTTGAGAGGGTTACGGCAAAAACTGGATGCACTTCCTGTACAAAACGGACAATCTCTTTCAAAGTATCAGGATTTCATCCGGAAACTCGTTTGTTACAAAGGGATTTCATATTTTATTAGTTATTTGAACTCCTGACTTTTTGTGTGTTCAAAATGCACCATTCAAAGCCACATCATCATTTTTCAATACTTTCTGACTTCATTTGTTATTTTTCATGCATTTACTAATTATTTTGAGGTATAAGACCCTAAAATTGAAAAGCATTTCAAATGAACTCTGAAAAGGTTGAAAGTTGGCATGGTATCATCATTTCATCCACATAGCATGTGCAAGAAAGTTGAGAGGGTTACGGCAAAAACTAGATGCACTTCGTGTATAAAATGGAGAATCTTTTTCAAAGTATCAGGATTTCATCCGGAAACTCGTCTGTTACAAAGGGATTTCATTTTTTAAAACTTATTTGAACTCCTGACTTTTTCTGTGTTCAAAATGCACCATTCAAAGCCACATCATCATTGTTCAATCCTTTCTGACTTCATTTGTTATTTTTCATGCATTTACTAATTATTTTGAGCTATAAGACCCTAAAATTGAAAAGCATTTCAAATGAACTCTGAAAAGGTT
>NW_025303219.1:0-838 GCF_018294505.1 Triticum aestivum
AAAAAAACAGAAGAAAAAAGGAAGAAAAAAACAGAAGAAAAACAAGAATAAAATAAACAGAAGAAAAACAAAATAATATAAACTTTAATAAAATATATAAGTACAAACAAAATAAAATAAATTTTAATAACATAAATAAATAAGTAATTAGAAACTTTAATAGCAAAAATAATTATCATAAAGTAAAATAAATAAGTAATTAGAAACAAAATAAATAAAGCAAAAAAGAAAACAAAAAATAGGCAAAAAATAAAAAATATGCCACCTACTGGGCCACCACGGCCTGAATACGACTAGAAACCCATTAATGGGCCAGGATTCAGGCCCACAGGCACATAGTGACAGAATAGGCCCGTAAGCCTGCATTTGAGAGGAGCTCGAAGTGGTGAGCGCAGCCGCGCTTATAAACCACTGTCGAAGCCTCTCGGCTAGCAAGGTGGGACTAAACATCCCACCGCACCGCGCCAGTTCCAGCACAGACCTTTAGTCCCGGTTGGGGAGGCGGACCGCGACTAAAGGGTACCCTTTAGTCGCGGTTGTTGTCCCCAACCGCGACTAAAGGGTCTTTCTGCGCGGGAACGAAAGCGGCGCCAAAACCCTTTAGTCCCGGTTGGGGAGGCGGACCGCGACTAAAGGGTACCCTTTAGTCGCGGTTGGTGTGGCCAGCCGCGACTAAAGGGTACCTTTAGTCGCGGTCCTCCTCCCCAACCGCGACTAAAGGTGCGTCTATAAATACTGCACTTAGCAGTTTCGCCATTTCCCATTCTCCTCTCTCTCGACGCCGAAGCGCTGCCCCGACGCCGATCGACGCCGAAGCCCTGCCCCGACGCCGACGCCG
>NW_025303220.1:0-838 GCF_018294505.1 Triticum aestivum
AAATCCCTTTGGGACCCCAAAACGGTGAGAAATAGTCCATGAAACGGGTCAGAATCGACAAAAACCACGAGTGTTGATGACCGACACGTAAATGCACCTTGGGGTTCGTTAATCATGGAAATCGCTCTGGGACCCGAAGACAGTGAGTAATAGTCCACGAAACTGACCAGAATTGGCCAAAATAGTGAGTGTTGATGACCGACACGTAAACGCACCCCGGGGTTCTTCAGCCGTGAAAATCACTTTGGGAACCAAAACTGAGTAGTAGTCCAGGAAACGGGCCAGAGTCGGCCCAAACTACGAGTGTGGATGACCGACACGTAAGCGCACCTTGGGGTTCGACAATCATGGAAATCGCTTTGTGACCCCAAAAGGGTGAGTAATAGTCCAGGAAACATGTCAGAATCGACAAAAACTGCGAGTGTTGATGCTCGACACGTAAACGCAACCCAAGGTTCGTTAATCGTGGAAATTACCCAGGGACCCCAAAATAGTGAGTAAAAGTCCACGAAACAGGCCAGAATCGGCCAAAACTGCGAGTGTAGATAACCGACACGTAAGCGCACCTTGGGGTTCAACAACTATCCAAATCGCTTCGGGACCCCAAAACGGTGAGTAATAGTCCATGAAACGGGTCAGAATTAGCCAAAACTGTGATTGATGACGATGGACAAGTAAACGCACCCCGGGATCGTCAATCGTGGAAATCGCTCTGGGACCCCAAAACATTGAGTAATACTGCACGAAACGGACAAGAATCGGCCAAAATTGTGAGTGTTGATGACCGACACGTAAACACACCCCAGGGTTTGTTTATCGTGGAAATCACTTCGGGACC
>NW_025303221.1:0-838 GCF_018294505.1 Triticum aestivum
CCGAACAGGGCCAGGCCCACCTGTCTCCTAGGTGGTCACAACCTGCCCTGCCGCTCCGCCACAAAGTAACAGTCGAGGGCCGTCGGGAACCCAGGCCCACCTCTACCGGGATGGAGCCACCTGTCCTTTCAGCCCCCTCGTCAGAATCACTTGCGGGTACTCAATGAGCTGACCCGACTTTAGTCACCATCTGTATAGTATGTATGTATGTATAGTATATACCCGTGATCACCTCCCAGGTGATCACGGCCCGATAGTATAGCAAGGCAGACTGACAAGAATGTAGGGCCAATGATGATAAACTAGCATCCTATGCTAAGCATTTAGGATTGCAGGTAAGGTATCAACAGGTGTAGCAACAATGTCAGGCTATGCATCAGAATAGGATTAATGAAAGCAGTAACATGCTACACTACTCTAATGCAAGCAGTATAGAGGAGAATAGGCGATATCTGGTGATCAAGGGGGGGGCTTGCCTGGTTGCTCTGGCAAGAGAGATGGGTCGTCGGTGACGTAGTCGTCCACAGGGGCATCAGCATCGTCATGGGGGCTACCGGAGAGAAGAGGGGGGAGAAACAGTAAATACATAGCAAGCAAGTGCATAACAGGTCAACAAGCAGAGCTAGACGTGTTCTAACGCGGTATGAGGTGGTACTGGTTAAGGGGGGAATCATCCGGGAAAGTATTCCCGGTGTTTCGTGTTTTCGGGCAGAGGAGCCGGAGGGGGAAAGTTGCGGGTTCGATAGGTTAGGGGGGTGTGGCGGACGAACGGACTGCGTATCCGGATTCGTCTCGTCGTTCTGAGCAACTTTCATGTTGAAAATATTTTAATCCGAGT
>NW_025303222.1:0-838 GCF_018294505.1 Triticum aestivum
GCGTAAACGGACCCCGGGGTTCGTCAATAGTGGAAACAACTCCGAGACCCCAAAATAGAGTAATAGTCCAAGAAACGGGCCAGAATCGTCCCAAACTGTGATTGTTGATGAACGACACGTAAGCGCACCTTGGAGTTCGACAATGATGGAAATCGCTTTGGGACCCCAAAACGGTGAGTAATAGTCCATGAAACGGGCCAGAATCGGCCAAAACTGGGAGTGTTGATGACCAACTCGTAAGCACACCTTGGGGTTCAACAACTATGAAAATCGCTTCGGGGCCCCCAAAACGGTGAGTAATAGTCCACGAAACAGGTCAGATTTGGCCAAAACTGTGAGTGTTGACGACGGACACATAAACGCACCCCGGGGTTCATCAATCGTGGAAATCGCTCTGGGTCCCCAAAACGCTGAGTAATAGTGCATGGAACGTATTAGAATCGGACGAATATGTGAGTGTTGATGACCGACACGTAAATGCACCCCGGGGATCGTCAATCGTGGAAATGACTCCGAGACCCCAAAATAGAGTAATAGTCCAAGAAACGGGCCAGAATCGACCCAAACTGTGATTGTTGATGACGGACACGTAAGTGCACCTTGGACTTTGACAACCATGGAAATCGCTTTGGGACCCGAAAACGGTGAGTAATAGTCCATCAAACGGGCCAGAATCGGCCAAAACTGCGAGTGTTCTTGACCAACACGTAAGCACATCTTGGGGTTCAACAACTATGGCAATCGCTACGGGACCCCAAAATGCTGAGTAATAGTGCACGGAACGGACTTGAATCGGCCGAATATGTGAGTGTTCATGACCGACATGTAAACGCACCCC
>NW_025303223.1:0-838 GCF_018294505.1 Triticum aestivum
CGCTTTTTTTTTCTTTTTCTTCTCTCTCTTTTTCTTTTTTTTCCTCTCTTTTTTTTTTCCTCTATCTTTTTTTTCTCCCTCTTTCCAAGACAAACTAGATAAGATGCAGATTGGATCAGGCGAAGATGTGAATGACCTCAACTATGATTATGACAATGAACAGTGCGTAGCACGTGGTGAAAATTAATGGATGGGATGGTGGACAGCGGAAGGGATAATGATGCAGCGGCGGCGTGATTAATGTGAACAGAACTCGAAACTCTAAAAGAACTAGACACTAAGACCAGCAACTAACACGACGATGCAACCGATAATTCAACTATGCAAGCAATGAATAGAAAATTGCAAAGGCTCAGACTGGCTTGGACCAAGGATGAATAGATCTAACTCTTTTTTTGTGGCTTTTTCTTGGACAATAGGTAAGAAAATAAATCTAATCTAGGAAAACTGGAAATTCTCACCGAGCAACCTGAAAACTGATACCACTTGATAGAGGCGAGGGTGTCCCGATCTTTCGATGAGATGATAACTATCGATTTGGTGGAGACGACTTTGACGATCCGACTACAAACGTGCACGACGTTGCGCCTTAGCAATCGCTAAACCAATCTCCTGAGGTTACTGACGATGCCGGAAGCACGGTCAGCCTGACCACGAAGGTCTATTCCTGCAAGCAATCGAAGAACAAGCAAGAATATGATAAAGCAATCTGAATATTGCAAATATATATGAGGTATTGATAATGGTGGGGATCCGTAAGCGATCTTGGTCTGGTCGTTGGACACAAACGAAGTACACGAAGTTGCAATGGCTAACTTTTAACTAAACAAATCCCAAG
>NW_025303224.1:0-838 GCF_018294505.1 Triticum aestivum
CTCTTTCAAAGTATCAGGATTTCATACGGAAACTCGTCTGTTACAAAGGGATTTCATTTTTTAAAACTTATTTGAACTCCTGACTTTTTGTGTGTTCAAAATGCACCATTCAAAGCCACATCATCATTTTTCAATCCTTTCTGACTTCATTTGTTATTTTTCATGCATTTACTAATTATTTTGAGCTATAAGACCCTAAAACTGAAAAGCATTTCAAATGAACTCTGAAAAGGTTGAAAGTTGGCATGGTATCATCATTTCATCCACATAGCATGTGCAAGAAAGTTGAGAGGGTTACGGCAAAAACTGGATGCACTTCGTGTACAAAACGGACAATCTCTTTCAAAGTATCAGGATTTCATACGGAAACTCGTCTGTTACAAAGGGATTTCATTTTTTCAAACTTATTTGAACTCCTGACTTTTTGTGTGTTCAAAATGCACCATTCAAAGCCACATCATCATTTTTCAATCCTTTCTGACTTCATTTGTTGTTTTTCATGCATTTACTAATTATTTTGAGCTATAAGACCCTAAAACTGAAAATCATTTCAAATGAACTCTGAAAAGGTTGAAAGTTAGCATGGTATGATCATTTCATCCACATAGCATGTGCAAGAAAGTTGAGAGGGTTACGGCAAAAACTGGATGCACTTCGTGTAGAAAACGGACAATCTCTTTCAAAGTATCAGGATTTCATACGGAAACTCGTCTGTTACAAAGGGATTTCATTTTTTAAAACTTATTTGAAGTCCTGACTTTTTGTGTGTTCAAAATGCACCATTCAAAGCCACATCATCATTTTTCAATCCTTTCTGACTTCATTTGTTATTTTTCAT
>NW_025303225.1:0-838 GCF_018294505.1 Triticum aestivum
GCATTTCAAATGAACTCTGAAAAGGTTGAAAGTTGGCATGATATCATCATTTCATCCACATAGCATGTGCAAGAAAGTTGAGAGGGTTATGGCAAAAACTGGATGCACTTCGTGTACAAAACGGACAATCTCTTTCAAAGTATCAGGATTTCATCCGGAAAGTCGTCTGTTACAAAGAGATTTCATTTTTTAAACCTTATTTGAACTCCTGACTTTTTGTGTGTTCAAAATGCACCATTCAAAGCCACATCATCATTTTTCAATCCTTTCTGACTTCATTTGTTATTTTTCATGAATTTACTAATTATTTTGAGCTATAAGACCCTGAAATTGAAAAGCATTTCAAATGAACTCTGAAAAGGTTGAAAGTTGGCATGATATCATCATTTCATCCACATAGCATGTGCAAGAAAGTTGAGAGGGTTATGGCGAAAACTGGATGCACTTCGTGTACGGAACGGACAATCTCTTTCAAAGTATCAGGATTTCATCCGGAAACTCGTCTGTTACAAAGGGATTTCATTTTTTAAACCTTATTTGAACTCCTGACTTTTTTTGTTTTCAAAATGCACCATTCAAAGACACATCATCATTTTTCAATCCTTTCTGACTTCATTTGTTATTTTTCATGCATTTACTAATTATTTTGAGCTATAAGACCCTAAAATTGAAAAGCATTTCAAATGAACTCTGAAAAGGTTGAAAGTTGGCATGATATCATCATTTCATCCACATAGCATGTGCAAGAAAGTTGAGAGGGTTACGGCAAAAACTGGATGCACTTCGTGTACAAAACGGACAATCTCTTTCAAAGTATCAGGATTTCATCCGGAAACTC
>NW_025303226.1:0-838 GCF_018294505.1 Triticum aestivum
TGTCTCAAAACTCTTCCTAGCTCAAACTGACAGGATGGGCACGAAATTTTTTCGACCAATTTTTTTTTATTATTTTTCGACTGCCCGGACCCAAAAACTGGAAACGGGTCAAAAAAAACTGCCTATAATGGCACCTGTCTCAAAACACTCAGAAACACCTAAAAATAGGATAGCCAGAAATTTTTTCGGAAAATGCGTTTTCGAAATTTTTTTTTTCCGAAACCTACTCCGGCAAGGAAACACGAATCAGAATCTAGATGGATCCCGAAAACAAACCTAATAAGCAAAGAACTCGGATTGGTGGTGGATATATGGTGGTGGTATATGGCAGCGGTGGTGGTAGCGGTGGTAGTATATGGATATGGATCGGTGGTGGTATATGGACACGGATTGGTGGTGGTATATGGATACGGATTCAGTGCGGTGGTGGTAGATGGCAGGGGCGATGATGATGGTGCGGCGGCGGCGTGACAACTTATGACCAGAACTCGAAACTCTAAAAGACTAGACTCTAAGACCAGCAACTAGACACGACGATGCAACCGCAAATTCAACAAAGCAAAACCCTAAAAAGATTATGCAAGGCTCAGATTGGTTCGGATATGATGAACTAACCCTAATTTTTTTTGTGGCTTTTTCGTGGACTATAGGTATGAAGAACAGACTCGATCTAAACTACGAAAAACTGTAAAATCTCACCGAGCAACCTGGAAATCTGATACCACTTGATAGAGGCAAAGGTGTCCCGTCTTTCGATGAGATGGTGGATTTCGCTTTGGTGGAAGTCGACTTTGACGATCCGACTACGAACGTGCGAGGACGTCGCGCCTTAGCAATC
>NW_025303227.1:0-838 GCF_018294505.1 Triticum aestivum
AAAGAGATTGTCCATTTTGTACACGAAGTGCATCCAGTTTTTGCCGTAACCCTCTCTACTTTCTTGCACATGCTATGTGGGTGAAATGATGATACCATGCCAACTTTCAACCTTTTCAGAGTTCATTTGAAATGCTTTTCAATTTCAGGGTCTTATAGCACAAAATAATCAGTAAATGCACGAAAAATAACAAATGAAGTCAGAAAGGGTTGAAAATTGATTATGTGTCTCTGAATGGTGCATTTTGAACCCAAAAAACTATGGAGTTCAAATAAGTTCAAAAAAATGAAATCCCTTTGTAACAGACGAGTTTCCGTATGAAACCGTGATACTTCGAAAGAGATTGTCCGTTTTGTACACGAAGTGCATCCAGTTTTTGCCATAACCCTCTCTTCTTTCTTGCACATGCTATGTGGGTGAAATGATGATACGATGCCAACTTTCAACCTTTTCAGAGTACATTTGAAATGCTTTTCAATTTCAGGGTCTTATAACTCAAAATATTCAGTAAATGCATGAAAAATAACAAATGAAGTCAGGGAGGGTTGAAAATTGATTATGTGGCTTTGAATGGTGCATTTTGAACACACAAAAACTATGGAGTCCAAATAAGTACAAAAAATGAAATCCCTTTGTAACAGACGAGTTTCCGTTTGAAACCCTGATACTTCAAAAGAGATTGTCGGTTTTGTACACGAAGTGCATCCAGGTCTTGCCTTAACCCTCTCTACTTTCTTGCACATGCTATGTGGGTGAAATGATGATACCATGCCAACTTTCAACCTTTTCAGAGTTCATTTGAAATGCTTTTCAATTTTAGGTTCTTATAGCTCACAAT
>NW_025303228.1:0-838 GCF_018294505.1 Triticum aestivum
TGTAGCGTTTGACCACGGGATCTAGCCCTTTGACTTTGCACGGACGGGCTTTGACCAGTGGACCTCTCCACCCGGTTGTGTCGGGTCGGCCCAGAGGGACACCGGGGAGCAACATCCGGGCTAGGCCCACAGCTACATCCACTCCGTGTAGACCCGACGCGTCCGTTTCCCCCCTCCGGGTGCCGGCGGCGGTGCCGTCCGTGAGGGGGGGCACGCACCGGAGACGCGTGCTGGGCGTTTGCAACCGCCTCAACACTTCCATACTTGTGAGAGGCCGCCTACGCAAGATTTTACGGTATGCTACCCCCCGAAGGCCGCCGGCCATAGTCGTAGACGTGCGAAGAGCAATCCGCGTAGAGGGAAGTGTTCAGATACTTCTCCATCACAAAAAATTATGAAAAATTACCATCAGTCCTATAGCACATGTGCCCACGTTGTGTAAAAAACTCATGATTTTATCGCGCTCCAAGTATTTAATAATATTCACGCTGCATCGTTACAGCAGAACGTCTACCACCGTTTCATTGCCGTCCGTGAGGGGGGCCACAACCCGGAGACGCGTGCCGCCTCTTCGGACATGCCACAACACCACCCCGCATGTATGAGGGCCCGGTACGACGCTCCGGTGGCATTACTACCCCCCCCAGGGCCCCCGTCCTGCCTAACCCTGTAGCGTTTGACCACGGGATCTAGCCCTTTGACTTTGCACGGACGGGCTTTGACCAGTGGACCTCTCCACCCGGTTGTGTTAGGTCGGCCCATAGGAACACTTTGGAGCAACATCCGGGCCAGGCCCACAGCTACATCCACTCAGTGTAGACTCGACGCGTCCGTTTCC
>NW_025303229.1:0-838 GCF_018294505.1 Triticum aestivum
CTGACTCAATTTGCTTAGCTAGCTCAAAAATTACATAATAAGCTTAATTAGCTCCAAAATGACCTATTTAACCTAGGATAGCTCTAAAATGACCTATAGTTAGCATTTTTTCCTCCAAAATGACTTAATATGCTTAGCTAGCTTAAAAATGACATATTTAACCTAGGATTGCTCTAAAATGACCTATACTTAGCATCTTTTCCTCCAAAATGACTTAATATGCTTAGCTAGCTCTAAAATGATATAATATGCTTAAGAAATGACATATTTTAGGTCCAAAATGACTTCATATGCTTAGCTAGCTCCAAAATGACATAATAACCTTACTTAGCTCCAAAATGACCTATTTAACCTAGGCTAGCTCTAAAATGACCTATACTTAGCATTTTTTCCTCCAAAATGACTCAATATGGTAAGCTAGCTAAAAAATTACATAATAAGCTTAATTTGCTCCTAAATGACCTATTTAACCTAGGATAGCTCTAAAATGACATATACTTAGCATTTTTTTCCTCCAAAATGACTTAATATGCTTAGCTAGCTTCAAAATGACCTATTTAACCTAGGATAGCTCTTAAATGACCTATACTTAGCATCTTTTCCTCCAAAATTACTTAATATGCTTAACTAGCTCGAAAATAACATAACATGCTTAAGAAATGACATAGTTTAGCTCCTAAATGACTTCACATGCTTAGCTAGCTCCAAAATGACATAATAACCTTACTTAGCTATAAAATTACCTATTTAACCTAGGATAGCTCTATAATGACCTATACTTAGCATTTTTTCCTTCAAAATTACTCAATATGCTTAGCTAGCTCAAAAATTACATAAT
>NW_025303230.1:0-838 GCF_018294505.1 Triticum aestivum
AGACAAGTGGGAGATATTGGGTTCATTAACACGTATCTCATAGATGCAACTGAGGTTCAATATCGTGCCCAAGAAACCGAGGCCAACTTGCTACGATCGTTGGAAATAAATGAACACAAAGATATAATACTCTTTCCTTACAACTTCAAGTGAGTGTTACTGTCTTGTGGCATATTCGGTTTCCTTATTAGTCCAGGTTATAGTAATGTAATATTGATGAGTTATGCATGTGTGCGCAGCTACCACTATATTCTCCTAGAGATTAAGCTTGAGAAGGGAGTAGTAACTGTCTTAGACTCCAAGCGAAAAGATCCCAAGGAGTATGCGGACATGACTGAAATGCTCGAGAAGTAAGTTAAATCAATCATTATCCACCATATCAGCAACTTTGTTCATTTCTGATATCAAGTAATTGTTTTCTTTGTATGGCAGGGCTTGGAGAAAATTCACCAAAAAAGCTCCGGGACTACCGAAGAAGCTGCAATTTAGGCACCCGAAAGTAAGTACTATATAGTAGCATATTCCAGGCATCTCCTAGTGATTCAAGCGCTAGTTTCATCAATACCATTTAGCATGCTTGCTAATTATCAGTTTGATTGACCTCTATTTCTTGTAAAGTGGTTGTGGCAGGAACAAGCGAATGATTTCTGTGGATACTACATTTGCGAGTCCATCCGCCACACGACCTGTGAGCGGGGCTACTCCGACAAACAATATGAAGTGCGTAAATAACAATATTCACAATTTTATTTTGTTACCATCGTTTGTGTTCAGTTTCATTCATTCATATATATATATATATATATATATATATATATATATATATATATATATATAT
>NW_025303231.1:0-838 GCF_018294505.1 Triticum aestivum
TGGCTGCACGTAGTGTTGATTTTGATCAACCTCATCCTCATAATCTCCCACATAATCATCCTCCTCCGCATCAGCAGCAGGAGCCACAGAAGTATCAACAGCAGCACCAACAGTTTGGCCAAACGCAAGAGGAACACGGCTTGCTCGGCGGAGGTCTGCTTCGCGACGTGGAGGTAGTCGTTGTTGTTGTTGTTGGAGAGGTGCGTTAGGTGCAGCGGGTGGTGGTGGTGGAAGACGCGCGAGCAATTCATTAAACTTGTTATCGAGCTTTGTTTCGAACGTCTTCTCAAAACCAGTGATCTTCTCCATGGCCTCTTCAAAATTGTTCAGCACATCTTGCACCTGTTCAGTCATCATTTGCTGAAACTTATCATGAAGCTCCTTGTTCGATAAATTCTCCCAGTCAATCTCGTCGGCTTGTGATCCTGGCATGGTTAGCAGCAATAGAAACACACAAGAATATGATCCTACTAAGAAGTGGTGGTGGTGTATCACAAATCCGTCAAGCAGAATCTCAAATTCTTACCAGTTCTTACCCAGCAGCAGGCGGTGATCGGCAACCGTTGTAGTCAAAAACTCTCAAAGCTTGGATAGAGCGATTACCAGGGAGAGTCAAACACACGACGTAGATGTATGTGGAGCTGGGAAGGCTTATAGTATGGTAGCAAAAAGGGTCAGCAATAATCAATTCAGAGATGCAAAGTTGAATAAACGCTCAACGACGGTACTGTGCTGGTCCTAGGCTAGACTGTGCTAGAGACGCGAGCCTAGAACACCAACAAAATCACGGCGCGGCACGTAAACAAGGGAAAAGCACACTCTGAATTTTTTTTTCGCT
>NW_025303232.1:0-838 GCF_018294505.1 Triticum aestivum
TATGGTCTTATAGCTCAAAATAATTAGTAAATGCATGAAAAATAACAAATAAAGTCAGAAAGGATTGAAAAATGATGGTGTGGCTTTGAATGGTGCATTTTGAACACACAAAAAGTCAGGAGTTCAAATAAGTTTTAAAAAATGAAATCCCTTTGTAACAGACGAGTTTCCGTATGAAATCCTGATACTTTGAAAGAGATTGTCCGTTTTGTACACGAAGTGCATCCAGTTTTTGCCGTAACCCTCTCAAATTTCTTGCACATGCTATGTGGATGAAATGATGATACCATGCCAACTTTCAACCTTTTCAGAGTTCATTTGAAATGCTTTTCAATTTTATGGTCTTATAGCTCAAAATAATTAGTAAATGGATGAAAAAAACAAATGAAGTCAGAAAGGATTGAAAAATGATGATATGGATTTGAATGTTTAATTTTGAACACACAAAAAGTCAGGAGTTCAAATAAGTTTTAAAAAATGAAATCCCTTTGTAACAGATGGGTTTCCGTATGAAATCCTGATACTTTGAAAGAGATTGTCCGTTTTGTACACGAAGTGCATCCACTTTTTGCCGTAACCCTCTCAACTTTCTTGCACATGCTATGTGGATGAAATGATGATACCATGCCAACTTTCAACCTTTTCAGAGTTCATTTGAAATGCTTTTCAATTTTATGGTCTTATAGCTCAAAGTAATTAGTAAATGCATGAAAAATAACAAATGAAGTGAGAAAGGATTGAAAAATAATGATGTGGCTTTGAATGTTGCATTTTGAACACACTAGAAGTCAGGAGTTCAAATAAGTTTTAAAAAATGAAATCCCTTTGTAACAGACGA
>NW_025303233.1:0-838 GCF_018294505.1 Triticum aestivum
GACGCGGGCCCTGGGGGTAGCAATGCCACCGGAGCGTCGCACCGGCCCCTCATACATGCGGGGTGGTGTTGTGGCATGTCTGAAGAGGCGGCGCGCGTCTCCGGGGTGTGGCCCCCCTCACGGATGGCGATGACACAGTAGTAGACGTTCTGCGGTAACGGTGCGGCGTGAATATTATAAAATACTCGGATCGCGATAAAATCATGAGTTTTTTACATGACGTGGGCACATGTGCTATAGGAGCGATGGTAATTTTTCGTAATTTTTGATAATGGAGAAGTATCCGAACACTTCCCTCTACGCGGATTGCCCTTCGCATGTCTACGACTGTGGCCGGCGGCCTCCGTGGGCTAGCATGCCGCCAATCTTGCGTGCGCTACTTCTCACAAGTCTGAGAGTGTTGTGGCGGTTGCGAACGCCCGGAACGCGTCCCCGGGCAATGGCCCCCCTCACGGACGGTGCCGCCGCCGGCACCTAGAGGGGGGCAACGGACGCGTCGGGTCTACACAGAGGGGATGTAGCCGTGGGTTTGGCCCGGATGTTGCTCCCAGGTGTCCCTCTGTGCTGACCTGATACAACCGGGTGGAGAGGTCCACTGTTCGAAGTCCGTCCGTGGAAAGTCAAAGGGCTAGATCTCGTGGTCAACCGCTCCAGGGTTAGGCGGGACGGGGGCCCGAGGGGGCGGGGGGTAGCAATGCCGCCGGAGCGTCGCATCGGCCCCTCATACATGTGGGGTGGTGTTGTGGCATGTACGAAGAGGTGGCTAGCATCTCCGGGGTGTGGCCTCCCTCAAGGACGCCGCCGCCACCGGCACCTGGAGGGGGGAAACAGATGCGTC
>NW_025303234.1:0-838 GCF_018294505.1 Triticum aestivum
CAGCAGGTCCAACAATTTCTCCGGAAATATAATTAATGTGCAAAGAAGCTCCAATGTCAATGTTAATGTATCTACCGGCAATTCTAGCGCTAGAGCTAGCAGCAGAGTTGTCAAGCACACAAAGAAGTATGCGGGGTTTCGAAGGCTGCTTGGACTTCAATCATGAATCAGCTAGCAACATCGCTGCTTGCCAGAAATGCATTATGTATTGTGTGAGACATCTATGTGTTGTGTGTGAGACCTCATCTATGTATTGTGTGTGAGACATCTATGTTTTCTATTTGAGACATCTATGTGTGTTTGCAATCATCTTTTCCGTATGATGACCAAATGCTACCAAATGGTATCAAAATGCTGCCCAAATGCTGCCCAAATTTTGAACCGAAAAAAAAGTGCCCAGAAAATTCTGAAATTTTTACACAACAACACTCATATGATGTTCAGATAGCTGGGAAATTTTCAACTTAAATGGATTTATAGATTGAGAGAACCATCAATTTTTCAAATTCAGCCACTATTCAGTCAAAATTTTGAACCCAAAAAAAAAGTGCCCAGAAAATTCTGAAATTTTTACACAACAACACTCATATGATGTTTAGATAGCTGGGAGATTTTCAACTTAAATGGATTTATAGATTGAGAGAACCATCAATTTTTCAAATTCAGCCACTATTCGGTCAAAATTTTGAACCGAAAAAAAAGTGCCCAGAAAGTTCTGAAATTTTTACACAACAACACTCATATGATGTTTAGATACCTGGGAAATTTTCAACTTTAATGGATTTATAGATTGAGAGAATCATCCATTTTTTAGATTTACACGTGGCATGCTGACTGG
>NW_025303235.1:0-838 GCF_018294505.1 Triticum aestivum
TCATCCGTCTCTTTCCACCCCTCTTGATGTGTATCTCGTGTCTCAACCCGAGAGATGGTTCTATGTCTCATTCCGTGAGTTGTTCGACCTTCAAGAAGACCGATCCTTCTAGAGTTTTCCTTCCCTCTTCTTGTCATGATTAGCTGGAGTTCTCAGAGCAAGACGACAAGACAAAGATGGTGTTCGAATCAACGTTCCTATGAAGTGCAACCTGGATCGTGAAGATTGTACTAGTTGCGTTACCTTTCACCTTACCCTACGCTTGAATCTCGAGACGAGATTCTTGTTTAGTGGGGGTGAGTTGTCACATCCCTAGCTTCAGGCATTGCTCTAGGTTAGCTTCATGTGTGCATCATGTCTATATTTTTGAAACTTGAATTGAGGAAATTTGGAAGCCTCAAAACCCTAAATAAAAGAAGGGCAGAGACCCTAAAAATCTCATTCATTGTTCCAAAATGCTCTTCTTAAATGTTTGATAATTTTTGGTAAGGGTTCTGGTCCCAACCAAAATATTGAACATTTTTAATGATTTATTTTTGGGACTTTGAATTTAATTCATTAGCTATTTGAATTTGAATTATATTCATATAATTAGAATATAATTTCAAATACCCCTGAAATATTTTATGAGCTTTTGGAAAAGTCCATCTAGCCAAATAAAATATTCAGAGGAGCTTTGGCATTGTTTGAATTATTATTTTAATTCAAAACAGTGGCAAAAGAATTAAATAAAAAGAAAACAGAACTGAAATAGAATTAGAAGACAGAGAAGGACTTACCTGGTGCCCACCCGTGCAGCCCACCAGCCGGCCCAGTCCCCCCCCCCCAGCCGGCCCAG
>NW_025303236.1:0-838 GCF_018294505.1 Triticum aestivum
GAATAGAAAATATTTTTTGTAGCAAAAATATTCCAAAAAGTGGTGTGATATTTTTGCTCAGGTAGGTTCCCTAGGGTTCAAATGATTTTTAGAATTTTCTCACGTTTTTGTGGGCAAGAAAAATAGGGGTGGCTTTGGAGCACCAGTTTCTGTTTAGGGTTTTTCAGAGGAAAATGAATATTTTTCATTAAAGAAAAATATCCATGGCATTATTTTGAGGTAGAACAGAGAGGAAATGATGGTTTGGAGGAGGAGTGAGCCACTTGGGTGAAAGCCAAGGTGATTCCCAAGTGTTTTAAGTCCAACTGAAATGACTCAAATTCGAAATTCAAATCAAAACTCAACTGAAAACCAAAAGAGAAAAGAGGGCAAAAACCAGGCTGTCACAAACCTCGCCCACTTAGGATGAATCTCTTCCTCGAGATTCGGTTGCTCGGGAAAGCAATTCTGGATAGTTTTCCTTCCCAGGTTGCTTACGCCTCGGTATGATGCTCCCACTGGACCTTATAAAATTTTCTCGTCTTGCTCCGAGTGACCCTTTCCATCTCAGCCAAAATTCTTAACGGTCGCTCTTCATATGTTAAATCCTTAGCCAATTCTATTTCTGTCATAGCAGTCCTTTTCTCGGGCGGTGATATGCATTGTCTCAACTGGGAGACATGAAACACGTTGTGCACTTCTGACAATTCTGCTGGCAGCTCTAACTGATATGCAACATTCACTAGTTTCAGAACGGGCCTTTAGTGCCGGTTCATAACGGCCTTTAGTGCCGGTTTGCCAACCAGCACTAAAGAGTGGGGACTAAAGGCCTCCCCCTTTAGTACCGGTTCATCACGGA
>NW_025303237.1:0-838 GCF_018294505.1 Triticum aestivum
GATTAAATCGGGGGCGTCACAAGTTGGTATCAGAGCCGACTGCCTGTAGGAATCCCCCTTCCAACTCCTTGGCCGAAGTCGAGTCTAGACTTTACAAAACTTTTACTAACATGGCTGTGCGGCCCATGGGCCCACGTCGCCATTGGGTGGTAGTAGGATCTTTTACTCCTCGACTTTACTCTGGGACTCTGAACTCTCTTCTACTCGGGTTAAACGATTTCTACTAAAATCTGACTTTAGGTTCTCGAAAATACTTTCTCCCGGAGAGCCCCTTCAGTCCAGGTGATCGCCGACTGCACCAGAAGATTTCGAAGTTACTCGCCGAAACTCTTTTGAGACTTTGTGTCCGTTGCTTTTGCAATTCCCTACCATCGAAATATCCCTATGGATAAATACATACACTTGACGTTCTTACTCTTATTCCCAGTTGATCTTGTTATTACAAGATACCCCGAAATTCTCTCTATTGATCCGAGAATATCTTGTGCCTACTGTCTTGCAATTCCTTGTCACCTGAATACCCCTATGGATAATTCTCGCACTTGTCGAGTATCCGCTTATCCCCAGTTGTTCATGTGTTTCGCAAAAGTCTTCAAAATAATATTCGATCTTCCGAAAATCCTCTAGAGCCTTTAGCTCTTGAAATTCTTGCTTGCTTGCATTATGGTTAATCCCATAAGTCTCGTAGTCTTAATGACATTCCTTGTCATTATCATCTTGAGTCCGTTGACTCAATATGTTTGCGAATACACGCAATCATCATTGATCCTTATAAATTAATTTTCCGGCTGAGCTGCCATCCTTTTAACTGGAATTGGTTCTCGACCAATCCAATTGT
>NW_025303238.1:0-838 GCF_018294505.1 Triticum aestivum
TGCCGCACTGTCTCGATGGGCATGATCTAGCTCTACAGCCAAACAGTGCCCTGGAGGCCGCACCAGTATCCGCTCCGACCCTTAATCCTGAGCCGGATTCCCCAATCGAGGACGAGTGGTTCGACACCGCCTCGGGGGCTATAATCTCTACGGCGATCGAGCCGAACTCCATCCTTGTCCTTGGCGAAGACCTCGACTCTAGGGTGCCGGACTCCTCTCCGGACTCCGAACCCTCCGCGCCCCGGCCAATCGAATCCGATTGGGCTCCGGTCATGGAGTTCACGGCCATGGACATCTTTCAGCACTTGCCCTTTGGCGACATCCTGAATTCAATAAAGTCTCTCTCTTTAGCCGGAGAGCCCTGGCCGGACTACGGTCAGGAAGGTTGGGGTGCGGACGACGAAGAAATTCAACGCCCACCCACCACCCACTTCGTAGCCACTGCCGAAAGTTTACACGACGTGCTCGACTTCGACTCCGAAGACATCGATGGTATGGACGACGATGTAGGAGAAAACAATGAGCCAACACCTCTAGGATGCTGGACAACCAACTCATCTCATGATTTATACATGGTGGATACACCTAAAGGAAATGAAGACGATGAACAATGGGATGCTACGAAGGATAAATCCCTCGAAAAGCAGTCAAAACGGCAACGTAAACGCCGAACAAAGTCCCGCCTCAACAAAGACCCAGCCATAAAGCAGGGTGAACCGGTGGACAACGAACAAGCTATTGAGCAATCGTCCGAACAAGACAACGTGGATAAACAATCTGTCCCCGACAAAGACAACAGTCTGGACGATCTGACGCCGGACAAACTATTGGAGCAAAA
>NW_025303239.1:0-838 GCF_018294505.1 Triticum aestivum
TTAATTTATTAGTTTAGGGTTCTATTTGCTATTAGGTTTTTATTTAGGGCAAAAAACTATTTTGTGTTGTGTCATAGAGTTTTCTTTAATAGTTTTCTTTGGAAATTTATTTGGTTTTTCTTAGTGATTTCATTGTTGCTTTTAATTTGATTGTTATTTTGAGTGCTAGAATGTTTGCTTATGTGAATGCTATGTCTGTTTAACATCGATTTTTATAGGAAAGTGATGAATAGTTCTATCAAGTTTTCTGAGAGCGTTATAATCTTCAACAAGTAATAGCAGGCAAGTTCACTTTCACCATGCTTTTCATACCAATGTTTTTATTGCATTCAGTGTCACCATTCAACACTCCATCTAGTAGTGGTATTGAATTCTTGTAGTTGAGTAGAATGCATGAGGTAGGAACCCATCTCCCTGTTATCAAGCCATGGGAACGTTAGTTACTTTTATGCTAGACTATCATAGACAAGAATTGGTATGAGTGCACGGGAGTTGTATGAGAAGGAAGACTCTACATCAATGCCGACAACTTCATGATGGCATCTTCAGACCTCAAGACTTCAAGACTCGAGACAAGATTTCAGTACACACTATTGGGTCAAGGATGGTTTAGATGGGCACCTTGGAGCAACCAGTGGATGGTCAGGATGCATGGAGAAGCGCCATGACATCTTGCGGAAGGCTTCACCCAGACTCAAAGAGACGGATGAATACTTCATGCCCGGAAGTTTACCTATGCAGCCACAAGTCAATATGGGCTCTGGCTGGACCAGTACCAGCAGATGTAGAACTACGATAGGATTTGATGGGTATTGGGCGGTGGTTAGAGGAACTCTTC
>NW_025303240.1:0-838 GCF_018294505.1 Triticum aestivum
GCGCCGGCCCTCTCGCCCAATCCTAAATCGCTGCCGCACGCTCCTCTCCCTCTTCTCCATTGCAAAATCACCTCCTCTCCTCTCCATCATCTCCATTCCAAACCCACCGTCTCGCCTCTCCCTCTTCTGATCTTCTCCATTGCAAAACCACCTCCTCTCCTCTCCATCATCTCCATTCCAAAACCACCTCCTACCCTCTCCATCATCTCCATTCCAAAACCACTATCTCGCCTCTCCCTCTTCTGATCTTCTCTCCATTGCAAACCCACCTCCTCTCCTCTCCATCATCTCCATTCCAAAACCACCTCCTCTCCTCTCCCTCTTCTCTATTGCAAGAGCATCGTCTCTCCTCCCATCTTCCAAATCTAGCACCGGACCACTCAGAACGACATCTATGGAGAGGATGCAGCAGCGAATCAGGCACATCGCCGGCGGCGACCAGGCAAAGTTAGCCAGGTTGAAGGAGATCCTTAGTTGGTTTGATAATGAGTGGGAGATTTCGAGGACGGTGCGGGCCATGTGTCAATGTATGCGAAAGAGCAAGACGGCGGCGATGTAAATGTACTCCTCGGCGGCAGTCACGCCGCAGTCCTCCGAGTTCATCGAGTATCTCCTATGGGCGATGTAGTAGACAGATTCGCCCGAGGCGACAGTCAGGCAGACGTGGTGGGCGTACAGGTCGAAGGTCGAGCACCCACAGGATAACGAATTGATCGAGTATGGTGTGTCGTTCGTGAGGGTGCAGAGCCAGCCGGAGCCAAAGGAGTATTCGTTCTCCCACCACAAGAGGAGGCCGGATGGCGCGACGTCGCTTCCCCGATGTTCTCCACGGTTCCCT
>NW_025303241.1:0-838 GCF_018294505.1 Triticum aestivum
GATCGGAATGTCTCGGGAGAAGGAATATCCTTCGTTGACCGTGAGAGCTTGTGATGGGCTAAGTTGAGACTCCCCTACAGGGATTTGAACTTTCGAAAGTCGTGCCCGCAGTTATGGCCAGATGGGAATTTGATAATGTCCGGTTGTAGATAACTTGAAACTTAACTTATTTAAAATGAATCAGCCGCGTGTGTTACCATGATGGTCTCTTCTCGGCGGAGTCCGGGAAGTGAACACGGTGTTGGAGTAATGCTTGACGTAGGTTGCTATAGGATCACTTCTTGATCATAGTTCTTCGTTCGTGCTTTGCCTTCTCTTCTCGCTCTCTTTTGCGAACAGGTTAGCCACCATATATGCTAGTCGCTTGCCACAGCTCCACATATTACCTTGCCTTACCTATAAGCTTAAATAGTCTTGATCGTGAGGGTGCGAGATTGCTGAGTCCCAGTGACTCGCAGTTTACTTCCAAAACTAGATGCAGGGACCGATGATACCGTTCCAGATGATGCGCTTGAGCTCAAGTGGGAGTTCGATGAAGACTCTCGCTGTTACTATGTGTCTTTCCCAGATGATCAGTAGTGGTGCCCAGTTGGGGCGATCGGGGACCGTGTTGCATGTCGGGGACCGTTTTCACCACCATCGTCACCGCAAATGAACTCCTCATCCGCTCATCACTCCACCTCAGTCGGAGCATCACTACAGGCGTCGCCGTCGACGAATTCCGAGTCGGCCGTGCCGTCTTCTCCTTCAATTCCGGCACCCATCCCCTGTGTTCTTCGGTGAGCATCCTTAACCGCCCGATCTATTTTTAACGAACAACAAACAACAACAACAACAA
>NW_025303242.1:0-838 GCF_018294505.1 Triticum aestivum
GGCGTTGGCCACCGGAGAAGGAGCGCGGGGGGCGCAGCTGTCACCTGCTGAAGCAGTCTGGGCGACGCGGGCGGCGACTGCGACCCAATGCACGGCGCGAGCCCTGCGCGTCTCGGACATGGAGGTGTCGGAGCAGAGACGAGTCAAACGACGGAAGAGAGGATACGAAGCACCCCTACCTGGCGCGCCAAATGTCGGATTTCAGGATTCGGCAACCCGTGAGATGTTCGAACACTGGGGTGCGCGCGTAGATCTCAACCTGCCCAGCCTGCCTACTCGCGATCCTCCCTAGCCTAGCGCGAAGAGCTCAAAGAGACACAAAGACACAGAGATTGATAGAGGCGAGGGTCCCGATCTTTCGATGAGATGATGGATATCGCTTTGGTGGAAGTCGACTTTGACGATCCGACTACGAACGTGCGAGGACGTCGCGCCTTAGCAATCGCTAAACCAACTCCGAGAGGTTATTGACCACGCCGGAGCACGATCAACCTGACCACGAGGGTCTGTTTCCTGTGAGCAAACGAAGAACAAGCAAGAAACTAAGATTGCAATCTGGATATTGCGAATATAAGATGAAAGCTTTATTGATCAAGGTGGGGTTCTGTGACGCCTTTGTCTGGTCGTTGAACACAAACGAAGTACGCGAAGTTGCAGCTATGGCGAACTTTTAATCTAAACAAAACCCAAAGTCTAAACGATGCCCTAAGGGCTGTATATATGGAGGAAGAGGGGGGAATTTCGTGGCCCTTGGTGGAGGGGTCCGAAATCAACCCTATCTCTTGTTTCCCCACACATACGGACTCTAAAAATAGCCTATACTTATGTATTTCGAAAT
>NW_025303243.1:0-838 GCF_018294505.1 Triticum aestivum
CTAGTACTACTCTCGCCCAAGCACGCTTAACTTCGGAGTTCTGATGGGATCCGGTGCTTTAGTGCTGGTATGATCGCATCCGACATGTTACCCCGGTCTTCGTCCCTTATCCTTGCCCCTCCCAGCTCCACTACAAAGACGATTGTACATTGCTTTGGCCGCTCCCTCTCAACTATGGAGACGAGTTTAACACGGTTTCCACCCCTCCCTCTCAACCGCACCAGTGCACGCTTGCCGCGCCACAACGCTGACGCTGGACCCGTGAATCGTGAGCACCCAGCTATGACTTACCGCACTCGTGCAAAATAATAAAACACGGTAAATATATTACTTACACGTGCGTTTTGTTTTGCAAGCGGCGCGAAAAAAATTAAAAAGGGAATGCAACACGAGGAATTCCCAGGAGGTCACCCATCCTAGTACTACTCTCGCCCAAGCATGCTTAACTTTCGAGTTCTGATGGGATCCGGTGCTTTAGTGCTGGTATGATCGCATCCGACATGTTACCCCGGTCTTCGTCCCTTATCCTTGCCCCTCCCAGCTCCACCACAAAGACGATTGTACATTGCTTTGGCCGCTCCCTCTCAACTACGGAGACGAGTTTAACGCGGTTTCCACCCCTCCCTCTCAACCGCACCAGTGCACGCTTGCCGCGCCACAACGCCGACGCTGGACCCGTGAATCGTGAGCACCCAGCTATGACTTACCGCACTCGTGCAAAATAATAAAACACGGTAAATATATTACTTACACGTGCGTTTTGTTTTGCAAGCGGCGCGAAAAAAATTAAAAAGGGAATGCAACACGAGGACTTCCTAGGAGGTCACCCATCCTAGTA
>NW_025303244.1:0-838 GCF_018294505.1 Triticum aestivum
AATTAATTAATTAAATTAATTAACTTAATTAATTATGTTTAATAAACCTAATTAAATAACTAACCTAACTAATCTGTTAATTAATCTAATTAACATGGTTAATTAGTTAACAGACAATGACAGTGGGACCCACATGTCAGTTTGACTAGGTCAACTGACTAGTTGACTACTGACATCACCCTGACATAATGCTGATGTCATAATTCCATTTTCGGGTTAAATTAAATAATTAATTAAATTCTAGAAATTAATAAAATCTTTAGAAAATCATATCTTTTAATCCGTAACTCGGATTAAAATATTTTCAACATGAAAGTTGCTCAGAACGACGAGACGAATCCGGATACGCAGTCCGTTCGTCCGCCACACACCCCTAACCTATCGAACTCGCAACATTCCCCCTCCGGCTCCGCTGCCCGAAAACACGAAACCCCGGGGATATTTTCCCGGATGTTTCCCCGCTTAACCGGTACCACCTCATACCACATTAGGGCACACCTAGCACCGCTCGTTGTCACGTCACGCATCGTCGTGTTTATGTTTGCATTATATTCATTGTTTCTTCCCCCTCTTATCTCCGGTAGACTACGAGACCGACGCTGCTGCTGCCCAGTTCGACTACGGAATTGACGACCCCTCTCTCTTGCCGGAGCAACCAGGCAAGCCCCCCCTTGATCACCAGATATCGCCTATTCTACTCTATACTGCTTGCATTAGAGTAGTGTAGCATGTTACTGCTTTCAGTTAATCCTATACTGCTGCATAGCCTGTCCTTGCTACTACTGTTGTTACCTTTACCTGCTATCCTACTGCTTAGTATAGGATGCTAGTGTTCCAT
>NW_025303245.1:0-838 GCF_018294505.1 Triticum aestivum
GGGGGGTAGCAATGCCACCGGAGCGTCGTACCGGGCCCTCATACATGCGGGGTGGTGTTGTGGCATGTCCGAAGAGGCGGCACGCGTCTCCGGGTTGTGGCCCCCCTCACGGACGGCAATGAAACGGTGGTAGACGTTCTGCGGTAACGATGCAGCGTGAATATTATTAAATACTTGGAGCGCGATAAAATCATGAGTTTTTAACACAACGTGGGCACATGTGCTATAGGACTGATGGTAATTTTTCATAATTTTTTGTGATGGAGAAGTATCTGAACACTTCCCTCTACGCGGATTGCTCTTCGCACGTCTACGACTGTGGCCGGCGGCCTTCGGGGGGTAGCATACCGTAAAATCTTGCGTAGGCGGCCTCTCACAAGTCTGGAAGTGTTGAGGCGGTTGCAAACGCCCAGCACGCGTCTTCGGTGCATGCCCCCCCTCACGGACGGCGCCGCCGCCGGCACCCGGAGGGGGGAAACGGATGCGTCGGGTCTACACGCAGTGGATGTAGCTGTGGGCCTGGCCCGAATGTTGCTCCCCGGTGTCCCTCTGGGCCGACCCGACATAACCGGGTGGAGAGGTCCACTGGTCAAAGCCCGTCCGTGCAAAGTCAAAGAGCTAGATCCCGTGGTCAAACGCTACAGGGTTAGGCGGGACGGGGGCCCTGGGGGGTAGCAATGCCACCGGAGCGTCGTACCGGGCCCTCATACATGCGGGGTGGTGTTGTGGCATGTCCGAAGAGGCGGCACGCGTCTCCGGTGCGTGGCCCCCCTCACGAACGGCGTCGCCGCCGGCACCCGGAGCGGGGAAACGGACGCGTCGAGTCTACACGGAGTGG
>NW_025303246.1:0-838 GCF_018294505.1 Triticum aestivum
CCTCCACCCTCGTGGAGCCCTCGTGTCCTTCCCGGACTGCTTCTTATTTTTCTAATTTTTTAAATATTCCAAAACGGAGAAATATTGCCTTAAAAACTGTTTTGGAGTCGGTTTACTTATCGTACCACATACCTATTCCTTTTCGGAGTCTGAAACATTCCGGAAAGTGTCCCTTATGTATTCCTCTGGGGTTACGGTTTCAATAACATTGGTTTCAACATTTATGATATTACCTGAGATATAATGTTTGATTCTTTGACCGTTCACCACCTTCGGATTTGTGTCTTTGAAGTTGTTGATTTTTATGGCACCGGAATGATAGACCTCCTCGATAACGTAAGGGCCTTCCCATTTAGAGAGAAGTTTTCCTGCAAAAAATCTTAAACGAGAGTTGTATAGCAATACATAATCACCTACATTAAACTCACGCTTTTGTATCCTTTTGTCATGCCATCTTTTAACTTTTTCTTTAAACAACTTGGCATTTTCATAAGTTTGGGTTCTCCATTCATCAAGTGAGTTAATATCAAATAACCTCTTCTCACCAGCAAGTTTGAAATCATAGTTGAGCTCTTTAATAGCCCAATATGCCTTATGTTCTAGTTCGAGAGGTAAGTGACATGCTTTTCCATAAACCATTTTATACAGAGACATACCCATAGGATTTTTATATGCAGTTCTATAGGCCCATAATGCATCATCAAGTATCTTGGACCAATTCTTTCTAGACCTATTAACAGTCTTTTGCAAAATTAATTTGAGCTCTCTATTACTCAATTCTACTTGACCACTAGACTCAGGGTAATAAGGAGATGCAATTCTATGATTAACATCATAC
>NW_025303247.1:0-838 GCF_018294505.1 Triticum aestivum
CCCCTTCTTCTGTGTGTCCAGCCAGCCACTCTTCATCCATGATTCTTCCCTATCTCCAAGCAGTCATACAACTACTGTTTTAATGCATATAGTAATGTTGCTATGCAATTCCAGTGTTTGACATCCAAACATGATTCTGTATTGAAACCTCAGGACGATTCCGTGAGCCAATTCGATATACATCCAAATAACCGAATTCGTATTCATGGAGATTACAGTTTCCTGTTTGAATTGGAATTGAAACCAATACAATACATAGGCCTCCAATACAGACATCCAAATACAACGTTACTGTTTTTGGAACAGTTTAGAAGTCTTTTGCGAGAACCATGTGTGTGATATACTTTTGGAAAGCTATGGATTATTCGAAAACTTTTCCGTAGAACACGTTTTTAGATTCCTTAATGTTTAAGAGCAACTTTGAATGCGATGAGGTAACCGTCAAATGGAATAGAGTATATTTTCACAAAAAAATCAAATCCTTCATTGAAAGTATGCTAATGATATGTCGTGAGAAGGCTATTGATGAAACAAACTTTTCATGTACAATGCTCTCCCTAATTCCTTACGGTTCAAGTGCAATTTTGAAATAAAGAAAAAAACGTCAATCTCGACTTGCAAATTTTGATTTTCGGTCGGAACCCACATGAACTGTATCCGATAGGCAACTCAAGTGCAGAAATGCACGCGATATTTTAGGATTGTTATCTAGATAACTTTTGAAGTGTCTCTATATGATGATCCGTGTGATATACTGTTGCAAATTTATGGATTAGACAAAAAATCATCTAGAATACATTTCGAGATTCCTTATGGTTTAAGAGCTTGTTTTAATACG
>NW_025303248.1:0-838 GCF_018294505.1 Triticum aestivum
CTGGATTTATTTCTGGATTTTCGGTGACGCGCGTTCGGTGGAAGGAGACGTTCCCGTCGACTACGAGGCACCTATGATGACTTCGTAAAATCTCAAGATGATATGCCGGCTCAGTCTCTTAGAGGTACTCATAGGGGTAGCGTGTGCATGTGTGCGTTCATAGGGGTGAGTGTATGCGCGTGTATATGAGCGCTTGCATCTGTACTGTGTTCAAAATAATAATGAGCAAAGCATTCTCGAGGACACATGAAATTCTCGTATATGATTACTTTATTCACATTCACTAATTTGATAATTTAATATGTGGATGAACCGATGCTAGGGTGTTGTTCTTACTTGAACAGGCAACCTCTTATGATTACCCTCCCCCCCCCCTCGCAAGCATCTGCAACTACGAAAGAAAAATTAAGATAAATTTAACCATATCATGAAACATATGTATCGAAATTAGCCCCTACGAAATAACTCATAAACTAGGGTTTAAACATATGTCACTCTCGTAACTCGTCATGTACTTATTACTCCCCAATGCCTTCCCCTAAGGCCAAACATGATGATAGTCAACGTTCACACGACACCACTAGAGGAAGAACAACATACATATCATCAGAATATTGAACGAATACCAACTTCACATATATACTTATAATAAGACTTCTCCCATGTCCTCAAGAAAAAAAGTAAATACTCACAAACATATTCATGTTCAAGAACAGATGGGTACTGTATATGATTAAGGATTCGAACATATAATCTTTCATCAAGTAAACCAACTAGCATCAACTAGAAGATGTAATCAACACTACTAGTAACCCACAGGTACCAATCTGAGATGAAT
>NW_025303249.1:0-838 GCF_018294505.1 Triticum aestivum
GTGTTCAAGTGATAAACCATAGATTGTTTAGATTGGTTTTTTCTCGGATGTTCACCTAAATTGGTTCATGTTTTTTTTATCATTCCTCAGGTTGGCAACATCGAAGTTTGGTCGCTTCATAATAAATGATGTAGTATGGCCGATCTTACGATTTGGAGACTAGGGGTAATAGAAGTTTCATTATCTATTTTTGTTTACCTGTAGAGAACCTTGGCAATCCAAACATCTGTATTGCCTCCGTACTGATCCAGAAACATCCTTGTTTCAATTCGTGATAAACTTGCTTTCCAGGGTAGGTTCAGTGTGTAGCCAACCTTATTTTACAGGTAGAATTGATCGTTAATTTGTTGCCCACCAAGGAAACTAGGTAGTAGCTGAATTGGCCCATAATATAAATAACTTGAATGTGTTGGCACATACTACCTCTCCCGGCAGATCCTTGGTGATGATCCACTTGTCGTACAGTTTGTTGGAGGCTTGTCTCTCTAGGAGGAATGATCGGCAATAGCGCCCGGCCCGTGCCAGAACTTCGTCGTCGCCAGGGAAGATGAACTGAGAAGCACGGTAAGTGTTGTACATTGGGGTGACAGATGCATGGTTGGTCTCCATGGGGAAGCAGAAGAACTTGCCATCCTTCGTCTCAAAGTGCTTAAACACGGCTGCATTGTTGATGTGTACACGTTAGTATGTCAAACTCGATCTAGTATAATCTTCTAGATCTAAATAGTTAACCTCACAAACCTATTTCTCTCATCATGTAAAAATGACACCTCATCATGTAACATGCATAATAAAGGCACATCTCAGCATCCCACAATGCATAGAATGAAGCCCACCC
>NW_025303250.1:0-838 GCF_018294505.1 Triticum aestivum
GACTTCGTCAATTTTCAACACTTTCTGACATCATTTGCTATTTTTCAGTCATTTACCGATTTGTTTAGAGAGCTAAATGACCGTGAAATTGAAAATCACTACAAAATGAACCCTGAAAATGTTGA
Organism: Triticum aestivum; assembly: GCF_018294505.1. Taxonomy (NCBI): domain Eukaryota; kingdom Viridiplantae; phylum Streptophyta; class Magnoliopsida; order Poales; family Poaceae; genus Triticum; species Triticum aestivum. The sequence continues at coordinate 126 of NW_025303250.1, forward strand.
AACTTGGCATGGTATCATCATTTCACCCACATAGCATGTGCAAAAGAGTAGAGAGGGTTACGGCAAAAACTAGGCGCACTTCGTGTACAAACTGGACAATCTCTTTCGGAGTATCAGGGTTTCGGACGAGAACTCATCTGTTACACGGGCACTTCATTTTTTTAAACTTATTTGAACTCCAGACTTTTCTTGCGTTCCGTATGGACCTTTCAAAGCGACGTCATCAAGTTTTATCACTTTAGGACATCATTTGCTATTTTTCAGTCATTTACCGATTTGTTTAGAGAGCTAAATGACCGTGAAATTGAAAATCACTACAAAATGAACTTGGAAAATGTTGAAATTTGGCATGGTATCTTCATTTCACCCACATAGCATGTGGAAAAGAGTAGAGAGGGTTACGGCCAAAACTGGACGCACTTCGTGTACAAACTGGACAATCTCTTTTGGAGTATCAGGGTTTCGGATGAGAACTCATCTGTTACATGGGCACTTCATTTTTTAAACTTATTTGAACTCCATAATTTTTTTGCGTTCCGTATGCACCATTCAATGCGACTTCGTCAATTTTCAACACTTTCTGACATCATTTGCTATTTTTCAGTCATTTACCGATTTGTTTAGAGAGCTAAATGACCGTGAAATTGAAAATCACTACAAAATGAACCCTGAAAATGTTGAAACTTGGCATGGTATCATCATTTCACCCACAT
>NW_025303251.1:0-838 GCF_018294505.1 Triticum aestivum
CCAGACAATCTGAGCACATGCTCACTAGTTGAGCGATTCTCCTCCATCTTTTTGCTATAGAACTTGTTGGAGATTTCATATCTCTCAACTCGGGTATTTGCTTGAAATATTAACTTCAACTCCGGGAACATCTCATATGGTCCATGACGTTCAAAACGTCTTTGAAGTCCCGATTCTAAGCCGTTAAACATGGTGCACTAAACTATCAAGTAGTCATCATATTGAGCTAGCGAAACGTTCATAACGTGTGCATCTGCTCCTGCAATAGGTCTGTCACCTAGCGGTGCATCAAGGACATAATTTTTCTGTGCAGCAATGAGGATAATCCTCAGATCACGGATCCAATCGGCATCTTTGCTACTAACATCTTTCAACATATTTTTTCTCTAGGAACAAAAAATAAACACAGGGAAGCAACAACGCGAGCTATTGATCTACAACATAATTTGCAAAATACTATCAGGACTAAGTTCATGATAAATTTAAGTTCAATTAATCATATTACTTAAGAACTCCCACTTAGATAGACATCTCTCTAATCATCTAAGTGATTACGTGATCCAAAGCAACTAAACCATGTCCGATTAACACGTGAGATGGAGTAGTTTCAATGGTGAACATCACTATGTTGATCATATCTACTATATGATTCACGCTCGACCTTTCGGTCTCTGTGTTCCGAGGCCATATCTGTATATGCTAGGCTCGTCAAGTTTAACCTGAGTATTCCGCGTGTGCAACTGTTTTTGCACCCGTTGTATTTGAACGTAGAGCCTATCACACCCGATTAACACGTGGTGTCTCAGCACGAAGAACTTTTGCAACGGTGCATACTCAA
>NW_025303252.1:0-838 GCF_018294505.1 Triticum aestivum
CGTGCTCCTCGCTGCCACCCGAAGTACCCAGGGGATCCGCCTCGACCACTTCCTCCTCGCCGAGAAGCGCACCGCGGGAGCCCCTGCAACGTCGCCACCGCCGGCTTCTTCAACCTCGGGACCGCCAGCCATCTTCGTCAAATTCGTCGGCTCGGGTGCCTCCCCGAGCTCCCCGAGGCCACCGTCGCAACCCCTGTGAGCTACTCTTCCATTCCCCCTCCTCCTCGCGCTCGTTCCCCTACCCTAGCCGCCTTTCCGCCGGACCCGAGAGCTCGCCGCCGCCGTGCCTCGTCACCACCGTGGCTGGAGCCGTTGCAGCTCGAAGCCGAGCACACCACCGCACTCAACACGTCTCCAGGATCCCGTAGCCGCCACTAGCTTCCCCACCCGTGCCCCCGAACGCCAACCCCGACCTCGCCCGAGCTCCGGCCGCCGCAAAAGAGCTCGCCGCCGGCAGCTCCGGCCACCCCAGCCTCCGCCACCGCCACCGTTGGATGCGCCACTCCACCCTCTCCCCGTAGCTGCTCCCTGCGCGCCAAAAGAGCCCCTGTAGTTGGTTTCCGACGCGCACCACCGCGTCTGGCCTCGCCGGCGTCAAGCCGCCGGTGGGTCTGACCACGTTGACCACGGCGGGACCCCCCCCCTTTCTGGGTCGATGACAGGTGGGGCCAGCCCCCCCTGTTAATTAGTTTAGTTATTTTATTTTAACTACCCCCTCTGCTGACACTGACAGGTGGGCCCCCGCCATCAGGTGATTAGCTTAAGCTAATCACCACCTAATCTAACCCCAGAGCCACTGACATGTGGGCCCTAGTGCCCTAATCCTTAATTAAACTAA
>NW_025303253.1:0-838 GCF_018294505.1 Triticum aestivum
ACTTTTTGTGTGTTCAAAATGCACCATTCAAAGCCACATAATCATTTTTCAATCCTTTCTGACTTCATTTGTTATTTTTCATGCATTTACTAATTATATTGAGCTATAAGACCCTAAAATTGAGAAGCATTTCAAATGAACTCTGAAAAGGGTTGAAAGTTGGCATGATATCATCATTTCATCCACATAGCATGTTCAAGAAAGTTGAGAGGGTCACGGCAAAAACTGGATGCACTTCGTGTACAAAACGGACAATCTCTTTCAAAGTATCAGGATTTCATCCGGAAACTCGTCTGTTACAAAGGGATTTCATTTTATAAACCTTATTTGAACTCCTGACTTTTTGTGTGTTCAAAATGCACCATTCAAAGCCACATCATCATTTTTCAATCCTTTCTGACTTCATTTGTTATTTTTCATGCATTTACTAATTGTTTTGAGCTATAAGACCCTAAAATTGAAAAGCATTTCAAATGAACACTGAAAAGGTTGAAAGCTGGAATGATTTCATCATTTCATCCACATACCATGTGCAAGAAAGTTGAGAGGGTTACGGCAAAAACTGGATGCACTTCGTGATCAGGATTTCATCCGGAAACTCGTCTGTTACAAAAGGATTTCATTTTTTAAACCTTATTTGAACTCCTGACTTTTTGTGTGTTCAAAATGCACCATTCAAAGCCACATCATCATTTTTCAATCCTTTCTGACTTCATTTGTTATTTTCATGCATTTACTAATTATTTTGAGCTATAAGACCCTAAAATTGAAAAGCATTTCAAATGAACTCTGAAAAGGTTGAAAGTTGGCATGATATCGTCATTTCATCCACATAGCA
>NW_025303254.1:0-838 GCF_018294505.1 Triticum aestivum
ATCATCATTTTTCAATCCTTTCTGACTTCATTTGTTATTTCTCATGCATTTACTAATTATTTTGAGCTATAAGACCCTAAAATTGAAAAGCATTTCAAATGAACTCTGAAAAGGTTGAAAGTTGGCATGATATCATCATTTCATCCACATAGCATGTGCAAGAAAGTTGAGAGGGTTACGGCAAAAACTGGATGCACTTCGTGTACAAAACGGACAATCTCTTTCAAAGTATCAGGATTTCATCCGGAAACTCGTCTGTTACAAAGGGATTTCATTTTTTAAAACTTATTTGAACTCCTGACTTTTTGTGTGTTAAAAATGCACCATTCAAAGCCACATCATCCATCATCATTTGTCAATCCTTTCTGACTTCATTTGTTATTTTTCGTGCATTTACTAATTATTTTGAGCTATAAGACCCTAAAACTGAAAAACATTTCAAATGAACTCTGAAATGGTTTTCTTTCTACTTACAACAAAAAACTTATTTATTTTATTTCTAATTACTTATGTCTTTTACTTTAATTATTTTATTTTTATTTATTTTACTGCTGCTATTTTTATTTATTTTACTTGCTGCTATTTTTACTTAATTAATTAAGGTTTATTTATTGTAGTTACTATAGTTTATTTTATTTTATTTTATTAAGGTTTATTTAGTTTTATTTATTTTATTAAGGTTTATTTATTTTATAAATATAAAAAAATGAAAATAGATGCGCTTATAGAGAAAATTCAACCTAAATTCATAATAAATTTCTATGAAATTTACTGTGAATTTAGGTCAAATTTCCTGTATAAGGGCATCTATTTTCACTTTAAAAGGCAGAGAGGGACG
>NW_025303255.1:0-838 GCF_018294505.1 Triticum aestivum
ACTAGATGGCAGGTTCTTTGCCGTCTGCCACTGATGGCAAAGTGCAGGTTCTTTGCCGTCTGCCACGGACGGCAAAGTCTTTGCCGTCTGCCACTGTAGGCAAACTGACCAAATGGGTCAGCTCCCAGGAAGCACAGTTGGCTGCCACGTGGCTTATTTGCCGTCCGCGGCAGACGGCAAAGAGCTCTTTGCCATCGGTGGCAGACGGCAAAGAGCCTGCATATTGTCTGTTTTTTCTGTTTTTTATTAAATCCCACAATTTGCAGCACATATCACATATATAAGTTTCATATCCAGCACATATCCAACACATATCTAGCACATAAGTTTCATATCACATATCACATCAGTTTCATCCATACACATTGTTCATACATAAGGAAGTTCCATCCATATATATATTACAATGCAAAGTGTCATGAAGATAGCAAGCTAGATACAATGCAAAGTTTCATCAAAGGAAAAGCAAGCACTCCATCATAGCAAGCTAGCTTCCATCAAGTGAATGAAATCTGGAAAATGGTAAATAAGAAAGTTAGAAATAGGTGACTAGAACAAGAAGAAGACTAGAACAAGAAGAAGACTAGAACAAGAAGTATATGTCATTTATGAGCTAACTTAGGTGAAATGGATCATATATGAGCTAACTAAGTTGAAATGGGTTGTTTATGAGCTAACTTAGTTGAAATGGATCATTTATGAGCTAACTTAGTTGAAATGGGTCGTTTATGAGCTAACTAAGGTGAAGGGCATCGTTTTTGAGCTAAGTAAGGTGAAATGGGTCATTTTGGAGCTAACCTAGGTGAAATGGGTCATTTTGGAGCTAACCTAGGTGAAA
>NW_025303256.1:0-838 GCF_018294505.1 Triticum aestivum
CGAGCACATCAATGTTTTTTAAACTTTTTTGTACTCCAGCCTATTTTTGCGTTCACTATGCATCATTCAAAGCGACGTCATCAATTTCCAACACGTTCTGACATCATTTGCTGATTTCAGTCATTTATCGATTTGTTTAGAGAGCTAAATAACGGTGAAATTGAAAATCACTACAAAATGATATCTGAAAATGTTGGAACTTGGCATGGTATCATCATTTCATCCGCATAGCATGTGCAAAAGAGTAGAGAGGGTCACGGCGAAAACTGGACACACCTCGTGTACAAACTGGACAATCTCTTTCGGAGTATCAGGGTTTCGGTCGAGAACTCATCTGTTACACGGGCACTTCAATGTTTTTTAAACTTTTTTGAAGTCCAGCCTATTTTTGCGTTCAGTATGCATCATTCAAAGCGCCGTCATCAATTTCCAACACGTTCTGACATCATTTGCTATTTTCCAGTCATTTACCATTTTTTAGAGAGCTAAATGATGGTGAAATTGAAAATCACTACAAAATGAACTCTGAAAATGTTGGAACTTGGCATGGTATCATCATTTCACCCGCATAGCATGTGCAAAAGAGTAGAGAGGGTCACGGTGAAAACTGGACGCACCTCGTGTACAAACTGGACAATCTCTTTCGGAATATCAGGGTTTCGGACGAGAACTCATCTGTTACATGGGCACTTCAATGTTTTTTAAAGGTTTTTGAACTCCAGCCTATTTTTGCATTCAGTATGCATCATTCAAAGCGACGTCATCAATTTCCAACATGTTCTGACATCATTTGCTGTTTTTCAGTCATTTACCGATTTGTTTAGAGAGCTAAATGACG
>NW_025303257.1:0-838 GCF_018294505.1 Triticum aestivum
ACCAGTGGACCTCTCCACCCGGTTGTGTCGGGTCGGCCCAGAGGGACACCGGGGAGCAACATTCGGGCCAGGCCCACAGCTACATCCACTCCGTGTAGACCCGACGCGTCCGTTTCCCCCCTCCGGGTGCCGGCGGCGGCGCCGTCCGTGAGGGGGGGCACGCACCGAAGACGCGTGCTGGGCGTTTGCAACCGCCTCAACACTTCCAGACTTGTGAGAGGCCGCCTACGCAAGATTTTACGGTATGCTACCCCCCGAAGGCCGCCGGCCACAGTCGTAGACGTGCGAAGAGCAATCCGCGTAGAGGGAAGTGTTCAGATACTTCTCCATCACAAAAAATTATGAAAAATTACCATCAGTCCTATAGCACATGTGCCCACGTTGTGTAAAAAACTCATGATTTTATCGCGCTCCAAGTATTTAATAATATTCACGCTGCATCGTTACCGCAGAACGTCTACCACCGTTTCATTGCCGTCCGTGAGGGGGGCCACAACCCGGAGACGCGCGCCGCCTCTTCGGACATGCCACAACACCACCCCACATGTATGAGGGCCCGGTACGACGCTCCGGTGGCATTGCTACCCCCCCAGGGCCCCCGTCCCGCCTAACCCTGTAGCGTTTGACCACGGGATCTAGCCCTTTGACTTTGCACGGACGGGCTTTGACCAGTGGACCTCTCCACCCGGTTGTGTTAGGTCGGCCCATAGGAACACTTTGGAGCAACATCCGGGCCAGGCCCACAGCTACATCCACTCCGTGTAGACTCGACGCGTCCGTTTCCCCCCTCCGGGTGCCGGCGGCGGCGCCGTTCGTGAGGGGGGCCACGCACCGGAGA
>NW_025303258.1:0-838 GCF_018294505.1 Triticum aestivum
TGTTGACAACTGATTTTGGCAATATACAGAGTGAAAGGGTTTTCAGCATGAGAAAGTTTCGTATCGTCGAGTGGAACAACTTTGATGTTTAGGCTATCGCCATTCGACCTCATCTCAGTGGCCGAAGCTATACTCCGAGTGGCAAAATTTAGTGTTCTGAGTGCTTTTCGGCCGATTACGCCCTCAATATGAACTCAGATGAAGGAGTGCTCTAAAGGAATTGTCTTCGTCTCGTCAAGACCATTGATTCTCATATATAAATCATCTCAATCCGAGTTCATATGCAAAAGTTATAGTCAATACGGTCTGGACAGGCCAGAGACCAAAATATTACGCTTGACATCAGACACATGTTGATGAGTGTCTGATGCAATGCGTGAGCAATTCAGCCCTCAAGACAGCCTTTAATTGAAAAAACTTCAACACGAGAAAGTTTCGTCTCGTCGAGCCGATCGATTTTCAAATATAATTCGTCTCAATCCGAGGTCATATGAGACTTGGGGAGACAAATCAAGATCAGGCTATGTTTTTGGTCGAGTGAAAACTCACCGGTCGAGTGAAAACCTACCGATCGAGTAAAAGGTCAAGTGAGAACCTACCGATCGAGTAAAAGGTCAAGTGAAAACCTACCGATCGAGTAAAAGGTCGAGTGAAAACCTACCGATCGAGTAAAAGGTCGAGTGAAAACCCACCGATCGAGTAAAAGGTCAAGTGAAAACCTATCGATCGAGTAAAAGGTCGAGTGAAAACCTACCGATCGAGTAAAAGGTCGGTCGAGTAAAAGATTGTCTTCCAACTGAAAATGTGGTCATCATCCGAGTGAAAGATTGTCTTCCGA
>NW_025303259.1:0-838 GCF_018294505.1 Triticum aestivum
GTTCATTTGAAATGCTTTTCAATTTTAGGGTCTTATAGCTCAAAATAATTAGTAAATGCATGAAAAATAACAAATGAAGTCAGAAAGGATTGAAAAATGATGATGTGGCTTTGAATGGTGCATTTTGAACACACAAAAAGTCAGGAGTTCAAATAAGTTTTAAAAATGAAATCCCTTTGTAACAGACGAGTTTCCGTATGAAATCCTGATACTTTGAAAGAGATTGTCCGTTTTGTACACGAAGTGCATCCAGTTTTTGGCGTAACCCTCTCAACTTTCTTGCACATGCTATGTGGATGAAAGGATGATACCATGCCAACTTTCATCCTTTTCAGAGTTCTTTTGAAATGCTTTTCAATTTTAGGCTCTTATAGCTCAAAATAATTAGTAAATGCATGAAACATAACAAATGAAGTCAGAAAGGACTGAAAAACGATGATGTGGCTTTGAATGGTTTATTTTGAACACACAAAAAGTCAGGAGTTCAAATAAGTTTAAAAAAATGAAATCCCTTTGTAACAGACGAGTTTCCGTATGAAATCCTGATACTTTGAAAGAGATTGTCCGTTTTATACACGAAGTGCATCCAGTTTTTGCCGTAACCCTCTCAACTTTCTTGCACATGCTATGTGGATGAAATGATGATACCATGCCAACTTCCAACCTTTTCAGAGTTCATTTGAAATGCTTTTCAATTTTAGGGTCTTATAGATCAAAATAATTAGTAAATGCATGAAAAATAAGAAATGAAGTCAGAAAGGATTGAAAAATGATGATGTGGCTTTGAATGGTGCATTTTGAACACACAAAAAGTCAGGAGTTCAAATAAGTTTTCAAA
>NW_025303260.1:0-838 GCF_018294505.1 Triticum aestivum
ACAGGCGGCGGCGCCGTCCGTGATGGGGGCACACCCCGGAGACGCGTGCCGCCTCTTCGGACATGCCACCACACCGTACGGCATGTATGAGGGCCCGGTGCGATGCTCCGGTCGCATTGCTACCCCCCAGGGCCCCCGTCCCGCCTAACCCTGTAGCGTTTGACCACGGGATCCAGCTCTTTGACTTTGCACGGACGGGCTTTCACCAGTGGAACACTCAACCCGGTTGTGTTAGGTCAGCCCATAGGAACACTTTGGAGCAATATCCAGTCCAAAGGCACAGCAAGACCCCATCCGTGTAGACCCGACGCATCCGTTTCCCCCCTCTAGGTGCCGGTGGCGGCGCCGTCCGTGAGGGGGGGCACACCCCGGAGACGTGGGCCGGGGGTTTGCAACCGCCACAACACTTCCAGACTTGTGAGAGGCCGCCTACGCAAGATTTGGCGGCAGGTGCTAGCCCCCAGAGGCCGCCGGCCACAGTCGTAGACACGCGAAGAGCAATCCGCGAAGAGGGAAGTGTTCAGATAGTTCTCCATCACCAAAAATTATGAAAAATTACCATCAGTCCTATAGCACATGTGCCCACGTCGTGTAAAAAACTCATGATTTTATCGCGCTCCGAGTATTTAATAATATTCACGCCGTATCGTTACCGCAGAACGTCTACTACTGTGTCATCGCCGTCCGTGAGGGGGGCCACACCCCGGAGACGCGTGCCGCCTCTTCGGACATGCCACCACACCGTACGGCATGTATGAGGGCCCGGTGCGATGCTCCGGTGGCATTGCTACCCCCCCCCCCCCAGGGCCCCCGTCCCGCCTAACCCTGTAGCGTTTGA
>NW_025303261.1:0-837 GCF_018294505.1 Triticum aestivum
GAACTGGTCCAGGTCAAACCTGACAGTGGGTCCCGCATGTCAGGGTGATTATTTTAATTAAAACTTAATTAAAACTAATCCTGTTTAATTAACAGGGCTGGGCCCCACCTGTCATTGACTCAGGGGAGTCAACCAGGGCCCACCCGTGGTCAAACCCGGGTCGGCTGCACCGGCGTTTAGCCGCCGGCGAGCCCGACGCGGCGGCGGAAGTGGTTTTGGCCATTTCGGCCACCAAATGGGCCGCGGAGACCACCGGAGGGAAGCTGAGGACAAACCGCAGCTCTTGGCGGAGTCCGTTGAGGTCGGGATGGCCGGAGTTGGCGCCGGCGACGACTTTGGCGGCCACCGGGGTTCGGTCGGAGGTGAACTTGGCGCTAGAGGGTTCGGTGAGGCTCGTGGAGTAGCTAGCTAGGTGTTGCGGAACTTGGTGAGTAAGATGGACACCATCTTGTGGCCGGAGGATGACCGGGAGCACGTCGGCGACGAGCTCCACGGCGGTGGGTGCGGTTGAGCTCCGGGAGGTTGCTACATGGCTCGGGAGCAAGAACGGAAGGGAGGGGAAGATGGCTAAGCTCACAGTGAGTGCGACGGAGTTCTTGGTGCGGCCGGAGATGGACCGGAGCGACGACGGCGTTGAAGGGGATCTCCGGCGACGGTGAGCTCGGGCGAGGTCGGTGCGGTGGTCTCGGGCGTTGCGAGCGCTCGGGGCTCGGCTGCTCGATGAAGTGGACAGCGGCGGAGCTCCTGGACACGGTGAGACGGCGTGGGGTGGTCGGAGGGCGTGGCTACGGCGAGGGGGTGGCGGCGATGGCGTCGGCCATGGCTGGGGCGTGCGAG
>NW_025303262.1:0-837 GCF_018294505.1 Triticum aestivum
CAAAAGGTCACATATTATGGTTACATAGAGGAGATATGGGAACTTGACTATGGACCCTCCTTTAAGGTCCCTTTGTTCCGGTGCAAATGGTTCAAGCTAACAGGAGGTGGGGTAAAGGTGGACGAGCAATACGGAATGACAATGGTGGATTTCAACAATCTTGGTTACCTTGACGAACCATTCGTCCTTGCCAAAGATGTCGCTCAGGTTTTTTATTTGAAGGACATGAGTAGCAAACCGAGGAAACGGAAAGATAAGAAAACGATCAGTACATCATGCGATGATCCAAAGCGCCACATTGTTCTTTCAGGGAAAAGAAACATCGTGGGAGTGGAGGACAAGACAGACATGTCAGAAGATTATAATATGTTTGGTGAAATTCCGCCCTTCAAAGTGAACACTGACCCAAGCATTAAGTTAAATGATGAGGATGCTCCATGGATACGGCACAATCGTAAGCAAGCAGGGGCACAAGGGAAGAATTGATGTGTAATAATTTATTGTACCAAACTTTGTATTTGGTCGATGAACTGAATGATGTATCAAACCTTTTGTCAAACCTTCAAGGGATTTTAAAATGAATTAGTTTTATTTTTCTGATTTTTTTTGATATATAATTGTATTTTTAAGATTTTAAAATGAATTAGTTTTATTTTTCTGATTTTAAAAGGAAAAAGGAAGAAGAAGAAAGAAGGAAAAAAGAAGAAAAAAACAGAAGAAAAAAGGAAAAACAGAAGCAAAAAACAAACAGAAGAAAAACATAAGAAAAAAACAGAAGAAAAAAACAAACAGAAGAAAAAAACAGAAGAAAAAAGGAAAAAGGAAAAAAGGAAGAAA
>NW_025303263.1:0-837 GCF_018294505.1 Triticum aestivum
AGGGATTTCATTTTTTAAACCTTATTTGAACTCCTGACTTTTTGTGTGTTCAAAATGCACCATTCAAAGCCACATCATCATTTTTCAATCCTTTCTGATTTCATTTGTTATTTCTCATGCATTTACTAATTATTTTGAGCTATAAGACCCTAAAATTGAAAAGCATTTCAAATGAACTCTGAAAAGGTTGAAAGTTGGCATGATATCATCATTTCATCCACATAGCATGTGCAAGAAAGTTGAGAGGGTTACGGCAAAAACTGGATGCACTTCGTGTACAAAACGGACAATCTCTTTCAAAGTATCAGGATTTCATCCGGATATTCGTCTGTTACAAAAGGGATTTCATTTTTTAAACCTTATTTGAAATCCTGACTTTTAGTGTGTTCAAAATGCACCATTCAAAGCCACATCATCATTTTTCAATTCTTTCTGACTTCATTTGTTATTTTTCATGCATTGACTAATTATTTTGAGCTATAAGACCCTAAAATTGAAAAGCATTTCAAATGAACTCTGAAAAGGTTGAAAGTTGGCATGATATCATCATTTCATCCACATAGCATGTGCAAGAAAGTTGAGAGGGTTACGGCAAAACTGGATGCACTTCGTGTACAAAACGGACAATCTGTTTCAAAGTATCAGGATTTCATCCGGAAACTCGTCTGTTACAAAGGGATTTCATTTTTTAAACCTTATTTGAACTCCTGACTTTTTGTGTGTTCAAAATGCACCATTCAAAGCCACATCATCGTTTTTCAATCCTTTCTGACTTCATTTGTTCTTTTTCATGCATTTACTAATTATTTTGAGCTATAAGACCCTAAAATTGAAAAG
>NW_025303264.1:0-837 GCF_018294505.1 Triticum aestivum
GAAAAAGGAAGAAGAAGAAGAAAGAAAAAGGAAAAAGGAAGAAGAAGAAAGAAGGAAGAAGAAAACAAAAGAAAAACAGAAGAAAAACAAGAAAAAGGAAGAAAAAAGGAAAAAGGAAGAAAAAAAGAAAAAGGAAGAAAACAACAGAAGAAAAAAAGAAAGAAGAAAAAAAAGGAAGAAGAAAAAAAGAAAGAATTTTTAAAATTAAATACGTGAAAATACGTGAAAGAATTTTTTGTGTCTAATAAAATCAATTTTTTGAAATACACGAATAATTTTTAAACACGTGAACTATTCTGAAATCCCTAAACATTTTTTGAATACACAATATGTTTTTATTCCTGTTTTTTCCACAAAATCATCAATATTTTTTGAATACACAATTTGTTTATACGGAGAGGGGCGGCGAGGGGGGCGGCGATGCGTGCGGTGTTTTTTTAGGGATCGAGAGGGGACGGCGAGGGTTATAAATGTGTTGTCCTCGCCTCCCCTCTCCGTGATGCCGTCGTCTGCCGCCCCGTCTCGCGCTCTACCGCGACACCCTCTCCCACCCCTTCCTCGCCCCCTCCTTTCGCCACCGCCACCGCCACCGCCCCCCTTCTTCACTTAATTAATTTGTTTTTACTACATGTTTTCAGGACTGACATAATGGCGGACGATAGAGCTGACCCGATTATGGACAACTATGATCCGGACGGTGAAGCACATATGTTCGGCATCATAAACGGCGATATTCTATATGTGCCGACCGGAGAAGAAGAAGATGATATCTCTTCTTATCTGAACCTTGACGGTGAAGATGAAGGGCGCCGTCAGCAAGATGATGCCGAACAAACG
>NW_025303265.1:0-837 GCF_018294505.1 Triticum aestivum
GGGGCTCACCGCGGAGCTGCAGGGATGGTTAGCGGGCTCGGGGACGCGCTGGTGACGGCGAATTCGACGGCGACGACGGTCGGTGCCCGAAGAGGGGAACGGCGACGTGGCGGCGATGCAGGGCTTCCGGGGAGCTGTGGAGCGGTGGGGAGGAAGAGGGGGTCGTGGCGGAGCTTCTGAGCTAGTCGGGGGAGCGAGGGGTGGCCGGAGACGGCTGCTGTGGCGAACGGCGGCGACGGTGGTGTTCGGCCGTGTGAGAGAGAGAGCGAGGGAGAGGAGAGGAGAGCCGGGGGAGAGTGAGAGAGAGCAGGGGGAGAGGCGTGGCGTCGTCCAGGGCATCGAGCGAGGAGGGGAGGGCAGGCAAGCACGCGAGCAGGTGGCGTGGCGCGGTGGCGCGCGCGCGCGCCGGCCACACTCCCCTCCCTCTGTCGGGACGAAGACGACAGAGGAGGGAGGTGGGCTGGGCCGGCTGCTGGCTGGGCCAGCCAGCTGGCTGGGCCGCACAGTGGAGGAGCCCAGGTAAGCTTCTCCCTTTATATATTTTCTGTTTTCTAATTTCTGACATTTGTTTTGATTTAAAAAATATATTAAATCATTTATTTAACTTATGCCAATTTTTGCAGGAGCTATTTATATTATTCCAGAGCTCTTTTATAATTGGCATAATATTTGGGCATATATTAATATATATAATTAATATATTTCCAATGCAAATATTTATGCATTAATTCCAAATGCCCAAAATAAATGTCCATGAGCCACTAAAATTATTGGTTTGATTTTTATCTCTGTCCAATATTTTCAGAGAGCAACATGAGCATTTTCTTGGACCCTTTT
>NW_025303266.1:0-837 GCF_018294505.1 Triticum aestivum
AAACCCACAGCTACATCCCCTCCGAGTAGACCCGACGCGTCCGTTTCCCCCTCCAGGTGCCGGCGGCGGAGCCATCCGTGAGGGGGGCCACTCCCCGGAGACGCGTGCCGGGCGTTTGCAACCGCCACAACACACTCAGACTTGTGAGAAGCCGTGCACGCAAGATTGCTGGCATCCTAGCCCATGGAGGCCACCGGCCACAGTCGTAGACATGTGAAGGGCAATCCGCATAGAGGGAATTGTTCGGATATTTCTCAATCACCAAAAATTATGAAAAATTACCATCGCTCCTATAACACATGTTCCCACGTCGTGTAAAAAACTCATGATTTTATCGCGATCCGAGTGTTTGATAATATTCATGCCGCACCGTTACCGCAGAACATCTACTACTATGTCATCACCGTCCGTGAGGGGGGCCACACCCCAGAGACGCGTGACGCCTCTTCAGACATGCCACAACACCACCCCGCATGTATAGGACAGCATGTATGAGGGGCCGGTGCGACGCTCCGGTGGCATTGCTACCCCCAAGGCCCCCCGTCCCGCCTAACCCTGGAACGGTTGACCACGAGATCTAGCCCTTTGACTTTCCACGGAAGGGCTTTGACCAGTGGACCTCTCCACCCGGTTGTGTCAGGTAAGCACAGAGGGACACCTGGAAGCAACATCCGGGCCAATCCCACAGCTACACCCCCTCCGTGTAGACCCGACGCATCCGTTTCCCCCTTCCAAGTGCCGGCGGCGGCGCCGTCCGTGAGGGGGGCCACACCCCGGAGACGCTAGCCGCCTCTTCGGACATGCCGTAACACCACCCCACATGTATGAGGGGCCGAT
>NW_025303267.1:0-837 GCF_018294505.1 Triticum aestivum
GATCGCATGAAAGCAATTCAAGAGGAATTGACGGGATTCTTTCTTGACCACGTCATCAATAAAGCCGGAGAATACCATGTGGAAATTGATTTCAATTGCTAGGGGGATTGTAATTAAGAGATCTTATACATATTGTACATGTATGTAGCCAGTAGCGTCGGATACATGATATACGAAAACTTGTTGTTCGACCAATCTCTCGGAGAAGGACAGGTCGATCGATCACTTCTCTCGGTATGCATGACGAACTTCTGTACTCAATGGTTCTCTCGATCACTTATGTATATATAGTACGTAGCGTCGACCAAGCACGGACATAAGAGAGGACACTTCTCTCTATTAATTAGCTAGCTAACACAATATATGAAACACCTAAATTAACCCCCCAAAACCACCAACCCCCTCCCCCCTCCTTTAAAAAAAACAAAAACCCCAGCCACTGGAAGGCTGACGCGTGGATGCCTTTTGGTCCCGGTTGGTACCACCAACCGGGACCAAAGGCCCCCTGACTGGGCTCGGCGCACAGGGCCACGTGGAGGCACATTGGTCCCGGTTCGTGTTTGAACCGGGACTAATGGGTGGAGGTATTAGTAACGACCCATTAGTCCCGGTTCATGAACCGGGACTAAAGGCCCTTACGAACCGGGACTATTAGGTGTTTTTCTACTAGTGCTACGGCCTGTTTGCAAATTTTTAGAATCCTCAAATTCTAACAGGAAAAAAAGATATGCTCAAATTTTAGTTTTTTTTGAATTTTTGTTAAATCTGGTCAAACTATGGTCAAACTATTTATTCAAGAAGTATTAGTGTTACTAAATAATTATTCAAGAATATTAG
>NW_025303268.1:0-837 GCF_018294505.1 Triticum aestivum
GGGGTATATAAAGGGGGGGTCCGAAGGTGGCTTGGGGAAGGGGCGGCGAGGGGAGGCGTGCGGCGGCCGGACTCGGCAAGGCGGCGGCGGCGCTCCCGTGCGGGAAGAGGAGAGGGCGCGGGCGGGCCGTCGGCTGGGCCTTTGGCCCAGTCGGCGCGCGGCCGTTTTTTTTTTAAAATAAGTTCCGCGGAAAAAAATACGTAGAAAAATAAATAAAAATCAGAAAAATATGAAATCAATTTTCCCCGTCTAGTTAGAAAATCTAGAATAGGGTGAACAGTTTTATAATCCAAAATAAATATTTTGAAAACATGCAATATTTTTAATGCAATAAAAATTGCAAATAAAATCCAAATAAATTCCAAATAATGATTTTAACATTTTTCCTCCAGTATTTCAATTGTTTTGGAGAAGTCATATTTTCTCCTCTCGTTTATTTAAAATGAAATATTTTTCCGGAGAGAAAAATAATTAAAACCACACTCCTCGTTTAAAAATCAAATTTGAAAATTCGAGAAAATCCCCAACTCTCTCCGAGGGTCCTTGAGTTGCTTAGGATTTATCGAGGATTTATCAAAATGCAACAAAACATGATATGCAATGATGATCTATGTATAACATTCCAAATTGAAAATTTGGGATGTTACAAACCTACCCCCCTTAAGATGAATCTCGCCCTCGAGATTCGGGTTGGCTAGAAAACAGGTGGGAGTGGTTTTTCCGTAGATCTTCCTCTCGCTCCCAGGTGGCTTCATCTTCTGTGTGGTGACTCCACTGAACTTTGCAAAACTTGATAACCTTGCTGCGGGTAACTCGGCTGGCATACTCGAGAATCTT
>NW_025303269.1:0-837 GCF_018294505.1 Triticum aestivum
GTTTTGTACACGAAGTGCATCCAGTTTTTGCCGTAACCCTCTCAACTTTCTTGCACATGCTATGTGGATGAAATGATGATATCATGCCAACTTTCAACCTTTTCAGAGTTCATTTGAAATGCTTTTCAATTTTAGGGTCTTATAGCTCAAAATAATTAGTAAATGCATGAAAAATAACAAATGAAGTCAGAAAGGATTGAAAAATGATGATGTGGCTTTGAATGGTGCATTTTGAACACACAAAAAGTCAGGAGTTCAAATAAGGTTTAAAAAATGAAATCCCTTTGTAATAGACGAGTTTCCGGATGAAATCCTGATACTTTGAAAGAGATTGTCCGTTTTGTACACGAAGTGCATCCAGTTTTTGCCGTAACCCTCTCAACTTTCTTGCACATGCTTAGTCGATGAAATGATGATATAATGCTAACTTTCAACCTTTTCAGAGTTCATTTGAAATGTTTTTCAATTTTAGGGTCTTATAGCTCAAAATAATTAGTAAATGGATGAAAAATAACAAATGAAGTCAGAAAGGATTGAAAAATGATGATGTGGCTTTGAATGGTGCATTTTGAACACACAAAAAGTCAGGAGTTCAAATAAGGTTTAAAAAAATGAAATCCCTTTGTAACAGACGAGTTTCCGGATGAAATCCTGATACTTTGAAAGAGATTGTCCGTTTTGTACACGAAGTGCATCCACTTTTTGCCGTAACCCTCTCAACTTTCTTGCACATGCCATGTGGATGAAATGATGATATCATGCCAACTTTCAACCTTTTCAGAGTTCATTTGAAATGCTTTTCAATTTTAGGGTCTTATAGCTCAAAATAATTAGTAA
>NW_025303270.1:0-837 GCF_018294505.1 Triticum aestivum
GGCGGGGCGTGTTGCGGCGGCGGCGATGAGGCGCTCCGGCGGCGGCTCGTGGTGAGGAAAGAGAGGGGGGCGCGGTATTTAAGGAGGGGGGGTGTGCGGCGGCTTGGGCAAGGGGGCACCCGAGGCGGCGGCGGCTCCCGTGCCCGGGACGGACTCCGGCGGCGAGCTCCCGTGCGGGAAGAGGAAGGCGCGAGGCGGGCCGTCGGCTGGGCCTTTGGCCCAGTCGGCGCGCGGGCGTTGTTTTTTTAAAATAAGTTCCGCGGAAAATAATACGTAGAAAAATAAATAAAAATCAGAAAAAAATGAAATAAATTTTCCCCGTCTAGTTAGAAAATCTAGAATAGGCTGAACATTTTTTTTAAAACCAAAATAAATATTTTGAAAACATGCAATATTTTTAATGCAATAAAAATTGCAAATAAAATCCAAATAAATTTCAAATAATGTTTTTAACATTTTTCCTCCAGTATTTCAATTGTTTTGGAGAAGTCATATTTTCTCCTCTCGTTTATTTAAAATGAAATATTTTTCCGGAGAGAAAAATAATTAAAACCACAATCCTCGTTTGAAAAATCAAATTTGAAAATTCGAGAAAATCCCCAACTCTCTCCGAGGGTCCTTGAGTTGCTTAGGATTATCGAGGATTTGTCAAAATGCAACAAAACATGATATGCAATGATGGTCTATGTATAACATTCCAAATTGAAAATTTGGGATGTTACAAACCTACCCCCCTTAAGATGAATCTCGCCCTCGAGATTCGGGTTGGCTAGAAAACAGGTGGGAGTGGTTTTTCCGTAGATCTTCCTCTCGCTCCCAGGTGGCTTCATCCTCTGT
>NW_025303271.1:0-837 GCF_018294505.1 Triticum aestivum
ACCCATAAATACATGCATCTGGAAACCAGTGTGGAATGCATATATGTAACTAAAATAAAAAGGATATTTGTGGAATAATCTCAAGGAAAGACTCCAATGATGACGCCAGTGTAGGATAGAAGAAGTACATGGTATCAATGTGGTAGCAGATCACCAGGACGTCAGCAAACCTGATTTATATAGGAGGTACGCTCAACAAAAAGTAGTGCTAGATGGAGAAGCCAACTGCCAACGCAACGCAAAGTCACACGGAAATCAATTCATAGCAGTAGATGCCTATCCTTTCGAGTAAATGAACTTCTGTTGGGTCTTAAAAGTTTGTTAGGACGATCCTCATTATTATACTCGAACCAAAACCAGCTTGATAGTACTCGCTCCATAAAGAAATATAAGAACGTTTAGATCTAGTGATCTAAACGCCATTATATTTCTTTACAGAGGAAGTATTGTGGTATTAGTAGGAAAACAGTGACGTTTATTGCTCCCAGAAAGTTTCTTATCTTTGTTACCCAAGTTTTTTCTTTCTACGGGAAAGGAAAGAGATGGCGGGAAAGTGATCGACCAGTTAACTTCCAGGATTCTTTTTGCATACTGAACCCAAGGTGAAACCCAAAAGAAAGAATTATTTCAATCCATGTTTCTAGGGTTTCAATCCCTATTCAAAGTTTATTATGTAGTTAGGGCCTATTTAGCCATACTTTCAAAATCAAAGATTATTTTTCAGTTAAAACTTGATGTTAAGAACCTAAATCACTTTAAGAGCTACCCCTGGAGGGTAATTTTTTTTGTGAAGTTCTTTTGGACTATACTCTTTTGATAATTCTATTGAACTCTTCT
>NW_025303272.1:0-837 GCF_018294505.1 Triticum aestivum
TAAATTGGAGAACATGTTGTCTGCAATCCACACATGAACGGATATATGCGTATATCAAACAAGTTCATTAATTTGACTTTCAACATGTTCATGGAGTACTATAATATTGTACAACATGCTACTTGATTGAGGTGTTCAATTTTGGATTTAGTTCACTATTTTGACCTACTGAACGAGCTAGTTCATTGAATCGAGATAT
Organism: Triticum aestivum; assembly: GCF_018294505.1. NCBI lineage: Eukaryota > Viridiplantae > Streptophyta > Magnoliopsida > Poales > Poaceae > Triticum > Triticum aestivum. Next base: position 200 of record NW_025303272.1, read on the forward strand.
TTCATTTTGGGTTTGATTCACGTTTTTGAGTGGGTCAACTATTTGTCATATAGTAAATCGCTAGCAACGAGCATGTAAAAACACATTACTCCCGAGCATCATCTCTCCACCTAAAAAAGAAGTGGCAAGCTAATATTTCAAAATTTGATTCGAATTGACTTGGTAAGGTAGAGGTGGATGCTCGTTCTCCCAAAATTTTAACGAACCGAGCAAATAAATGGGAGATGCAAAATTACCGTCCTATGTGGGACACACATCAATTGGCCCGTTGTACATCGAGGGTAGGTTCGTAACTTCATCCAAGCGCACCTTCTCCTCAGCCGAAATGACATGTCCCGAATAATTCATAAACCATGGACGGCAAAACACGCTCTCCTCGCCCGAAATAGCTCGCGCCCACTATTTCAAAACACGCTCTCCTCGCACGAAATCGCTCGCTCCCACTATAGTTCAAAACACGCCCACCTCGCCCGAAATCGCTCCAGCCCACTATTTGGGGAGAAGAAAAGTTACTCTACTATCCCCGACCCTCAGTACACAGGCCCAAGCCGAGAAGCCTATAGGCAAGGGTAGAACTGTAACTCCCCCTCACATTTCAGACAAATGCGTCTGTAAGACATGGTTCTATTCCTGTCCCA
>NW_025303273.1:0-837 GCF_018294505.1 Triticum aestivum
TCTTATGTATTCCTCAGGGGTTATGGTTTCAATAATATTAGTTTCAACATTGATAGGATTACCTGAAATATAATGTTTAATTCTTTGACCGTTTACCATCCTCGGATTTGTGCCTTCGAAGTTGTTGATTTTTATCGCACCAGAACGATAGACCTCCTCGATAACGTAGGGACCTTCCCATTTTGAGAGAAGTTTTCCTGCAAAAAATCTTAAACGAGAGTTGAACAATAACACATAATCTCCTACGTTAAACTCACGCTATTGTATCCTCTTATCATGCCAGCGTTTGACTTTTTCTTTGAAAAGCTTGGCATTCTCATATGCTTGGGTTCTCCATTCATCAAGTGAGCTAATATCAAACAACCTCTTCTCACCGGCAAGTTTGAAGACATAATTGAGCTCTTTAATAGCCCAATATGCTTTATGTTCAAGTTCAATAGGTAAATGACATGCTTTCCATAAACCATCTTATATGGAGACATACCCATAGGATTTTTGTATGCAGTTCTATAGGCCCATAATGCATCATCAAGGTTTTTGGACCAATTCTTTCTAGATCTATTCACAGTCTTTTGCAAAATTAATTTGAGCTCTCTATTGCTCAATTCTACTTGACCACTAGACTGCAGGTGATAAGGAGATGTGATTCTATGATTGACATCATACTTAGCAAGCATCTTACGGAAAGCACCATGAATAAAGTGTGAACCACCATCAGTCATAAGATATCTAGGGACTCCAACCTCGGAAAAATAACTTCTTTAAGCATTTTAATAGAAGTGTTATGATCAGCACTACTAGTTGGAATAGCTTCTACCGACTTAGTAACGTAATCAA
>NW_025303274.1:0-837 GCF_018294505.1 Triticum aestivum
ACAATATGGACATTTGGATCCTTGTTGATACGCTTCCGATTGTACCGCAATGTGAGTTTCTCAAACATAGTTATTAACTAATTTATATTGTTTATTTCAAAATAGTTGACAGCTTATTTCCATTGACAGCTTATTTTTATTCTTTAAAGAATGTGCGGAAGATGGTAGACAAAACCCACTACACTGATGGCTCCGAATTAACTTATAAGGAGAAAAGTCATCTGATCGCATTTTGTACTTACCTTGAGAATTACAATACCTATTATCGAACTCCTCCAAATTATGGTGAATACGTGCCACTAGTGCACGCGTTGAACCACGATAACTTCTATGGAGATACCCTGGTAAGATTTTTTACTATTACGACAACCGTGCATCTTTTGCATACTTCTAAAACTAGTACATCATTGCTAACTACGGAGTTATTACTATGTTTTTCAACAGAAACTCCTGATGGATTGTGTGCCTCATCTGATGTATCTGAATGGTCGCCTTACAGTTCTGAACATACTGCCAAGTAAATCTAGGGAGCTCACCTGTGCGTATCGGATTTCTAAAACCAGTGAACACATGCTCATCAAAGAATGGAAAAAATGTTTGGACATTCGTAAGGAGGTTCTTGAAAGTAATATTCAACGAAAGGCAAGAATTGGAGACAGGATATTCTTCATTCTCCATAATGGAGAGTCAGGGGCTATCTTATTTTTTTGCTATTTTACCTTAGAAAATATAGTAGGTCCTAAGAGAATGTAGTAGGTCCTATGAGGTACAAAATGTTTATTATGTGGTACAATGTGTTAGAGTTGATGATGAGGAGTACTTGTGATTACGACTAGT
>NW_025303275.1:0-837 GCF_018294505.1 Triticum aestivum
TTAGCAACTGAACTAGTACCAAATACTTAGGGGTTGCTATGAACACTAGTAAAGTACACATCAATAACATGTATATCAAATATACCTTTGTTTACTTTGCCATCCTTTCTTATCCACCAAATACTTGGGGTAGTTCCGCTTCCAGTGACCAATCCCTTTGCAGTAGAAGCACTTAGTCTCAGGCTTAGGACCAGACTTGGGCTTCTTCACTTGAGCATCAACTTTCTTGCTATTCTTCTTGAAGTTCCCCTTCTTCCTTTTGCCCTTTTCTTGAAACTAGTGGTCTTGTCTACCATCAACACTTGATGTTTTTCTTGATTTCTACCTTCGTCGATTTTAGCATCACGAAGAGCTTGGGAATCGTTTCCGTTATCCCTTGCATATTATAGTTCATCACTAAGTTCTACTAACTTGGTGATGGTGACTAGAGAATCCTGTCAATCACTATTTTATCTGGAAGATTAACTCCCACTTGATTCAAGCGATTGTAGTACCCAGACAATCTGAGCACATGCTCACTAGTTGAGCGATTCTCCTCCATCTTTTAGCTATAGAACTTGTTGGAGACTTCATATCTCTCAACTCGGGTATTTGCTTGAAATATTAACTTCAACTCCTGGAACATCTCATATGGTCCATGACGTTCAAAACGTCTTTGAAGTCCCGATTCTAAGCCGTTAAGCATGGTGCACTAAACTATCAAGTAGTCATCATATTGAGTTAGCCAAACGTTCATAACGTCTGCATCCGCTCCTGCAATAGGTCTGTCACCTAGCGGTGCATTAAGGACATATATCTTCTATGCAGCAATGAGGATAGTCCTCAGATCACGGATCC
>NW_025303276.1:0-837 GCF_018294505.1 Triticum aestivum
CTAAACCGTGACCTCACTGTCGCCGGAGTTGTTGGAGCTCCCATCGTCGTCGCCGCCATGCGTTTGCCGCGCGCCACAGACGCGCGCCGAGGCCTCCACGCCTGTCGCGCTCGTCGCAGACTCATTGCGCGCCGCCTCCGCGTCCACCATGCCAGCCATAGCGCCGCGCACCTCCACAGGCCGACACACGGCCCGAAGCTTCATCGCGCAGCCGCCACCTCCGGTACACCTCTGGCAGGGGCCTGTTGAATGACGCCCAAGATAACCAAGTTCTGATACCAAATGTTGGAGCTGCTCTCCGGTAACACATGCCGAACCAACCCTCCGGCAACACGAACGCCGGACGAAAGGAGACGAACTCGATACAAGACACGGATATTGGTGCCGACATACGCGCCCCGGCCGGCGACTAATGCCCCGCCGCGCCGACGGCTTTTCTGTATTCTCAGCTCGAACTGATCCCACACAAATGGGACTACAACTTCTTAAGTACAGACGGCGACACCGCAAGTCTCGTACCCACTAGCTTAACTAACCACCACATTGACCACTAACCGCATGCACCGGCTACTCCCTACATGTACTTACGAGCAACTACTCCCCTGGAAACTTTCCAACAGAGTTTGCGTGTGCAGGGCGTGAGGCGTTACTCAAGTCCGTAGTTCAATCCATCCCCACCTTCAGCATGTCTTGCTTTCGCTTGACAAAGAAGGTGTGTAAGAAGATCACCTCCTGCATGGCGCGGTATTTTTGGAGCAGCAATATCGACAGGCGATCTATGCATTGGATCTCATGGAAGAAATTGGCATCTCCGAAGGAATCTGGAGGTATGGGCTT
>NW_025303277.1:0-837 GCF_018294505.1 Triticum aestivum
AATGGTCTCGGGCTTGAAGAGGCTGGATGCGCCGCTGGAGGAAGATCTCCAAGAGATCCATAGCAGTGACCCCGTCACGAATAAGGTGGACCACTCGCTCGACCAGCACCCTCACCTGCGCTTTCTCCTCCGGGAGCACCTTCAAAGGGGATGGTTTCCTCGCTCGATCCATGGTAAAGGGAGGGAGGCCAGTCGACTGCCCTGACGTCGACTGGTCTTTACAGTAAAACCAGGTCGACTGCCATCCGTGAACTGAGTCGGGAAGAATCATGGCCGGAAAGGAGCTTTTCCCTCTCATCTGGATACCAAGACCCCCACACATCTGGATCACTTGGGTCCTCTCGTCACTCGGATTAGCCTTTTTCACTGTCTGGGAGCGACAAGAGCAAATATGCTTGAAAAGACCCCAGTGAGGCCGGCAACCCAGGAAATTCTCACACAAAGAAATGAAAGCGGCGAGATAAATGATTGTGCTGGGAGTAAAATGGTGGAGTTGTGCCCCAAAGAAGTTCAGAAATCCTCGAAAGAAAGGGTGAGGAGGAAAGGAAAATCCACGGTCGACGTGGGTGGCAAGAAGAACGCGCTCACCCTCCCGGGGTTGCGACTCGAATTCCTTCCCGGAAGCCGCGCCGAGTCATAGGGGATCAGCCCTCCCTCGGCCAGGTCGTCGAGGTCTTCTTGGGTGAGCTTCGAGTGGATCCAGTCGCCCTCGATCCAGCCCTTCGGCAGGCCGGTTCGCGAGGAGGATCCGCCCCGACTGGTCGCCTTCCCCTTCGACCTCGCCGTCACCTTCTTTGCCCGCTCCAGAGCCGCCGTCTTCTCCTTCCCCATCGTCGC
>NW_025303278.1:0-837 GCF_018294505.1 Triticum aestivum
TTGATGATGCATTATGGGCTTATAGAACTGCATATAAAAATCCTATGGGAATGTCTCCGTATAAAATGGTTTATGGAAAAGCATGTCACTTACCTCTCGAACTAGAACATAAGGCATAGTGGGCTATTAAAGAGCTCAACTACGATTTCAAACTTGTCGGCGAGAAGAGGTTATTTGACATTAGCTCCCTTGATGAATGGAGAACCCAAGCCTATGAGAATGCCAAGTTGTTTAAAGAACAAGTTAAAAGATGGCATGACAAACGGATACAAAAGCATGAGTTTAATTTAGGCGATTATGTATTGCTATACAACTCTTGTTTAAGATTTTTTGCAGGAAAACTTCTCTCTAAATGGGAAGGTCCTTACGTTATCGAGGAGGTCTACCGTTCCGGTGCCATAAAAATCAACAACTTCGAAGGCACAAATCCGAAGGTGGTGAACGGTCAAAGAATCAAACATTATATCTCAGGTAATCCTATAAATGTTGAAACCAATGTTATTGAAACCGTAACCCCGGAGGAATACATAAGAGACACTTTCCAGAACGTTTCAGACTCCGAAAAGGAATAGGTATGTGGTACGGTAAGTAAACTGACTCCAAAACGGTTCTAAAGGCAATTTTTCTCCGTTTTGGAATATGTAGAAAAATAGGAAAATAAGAAGCAGTCTGGGAAGGACACGAGGCCTCCACGAGGGTGGAGGGCGCGCCCTACCCTACTGGCGCGCCCCCTTGCTTCGTGGGCACCTCGTGTGCTCTCCGGACTCTGTTTTCTTGCACGTTACGTATTTTGGTCGGTAAAAATTCATTATATAATCTCCCGGAGGTTTTGACTCC
>NW_025303279.1:0-837 GCF_018294505.1 Triticum aestivum
CAAGGAAGTGCCTCCTTATTACGCACAAAAAAATGAATACTCCCCCTGCTAGCTGGGACATAGTATAGTGGCAGGCTGACTTGTGGGCCTACTAAGTTGACGGGGACGGAGGGCTTTGTCAACTTAGTCAATATGCATGATTCTAGCTCCAGTGACCGTACGATGTCCATCCAACGGCCGTAGTGCTTCTTCAATCTCTGGTCTTCTTGCTCCTGCCGCCCAAACCAGCGTCGGTCGTGCCTCGTGCTCCTGCCTCCCGTGGCTGGCTGCGATGCGGCGGAGGCCTCACCGCCCCCTACTACTCCCACCGCTGGCCAGGCCATCCCTCTACTCACCCACACCCCCTGTTATTCTGCGGTGACGGCAGCCTAACACCGCAGCGAACCAGTGAACCCTCATACTCCTCTACGCGTGGGCATCCACTGTCGCGTCTTCTCCGGCTCCACGTCGTCCCTTTGTAGGCCTCGCCGTCGTCCACTGCCCTGGTGCTCTCGGCGCGGCGTGGTCAACGTGGTCAAGGAACGGCTTCCATCGGACGTGGACTGTACATGGAGAGGCTGACAGATGGGTCCACGGCCGCAGCAAGGAAGTGCCTCCTTATTACGTGCAAAATAATTATTCCTCCACCTGACAGCAGGGACCCATCGGACGGGCCACCGTATTTCGTGAAAAAAATGTTTCCCCTTGACTGCTGGGACCCACCACCTACATCTTCGCACACAAGGAAGTGCGTCCGGGCAAAAAAACGATTCGCCCCCTGACTGCTGGGACCCACCAGCTACATCTTCGCACGCAAGGAAGTGCCTGATAGTCGGGACCCACCTGGTCGAAGCGTAC
>NW_025303280.1:0-837 GCF_018294505.1 Triticum aestivum
TATTGCAAGGTGTGCAATTGAGCACGGCTCAATGCCCGACCACGGCAAAAGATATAGAAAAGATGAGTGTCATCCCCTATGCCTCGGCCATAGGGTCTATTATGTATGCCATGCTGTGTACCAGACCTGATGTAAATCTTGCCGTAAGTTTGGTAGGAAGGTACCAAAGTAATCCCGGCATGGAACACTGGACAGCAGTCAAGAATATCCTGAAGTACCTGAAGAGGACTAAGGATATGTTTCTCGTTTATGGAGGTGACGAAGAGCTCGTCGTAAAGGGTTACGTCGACGCTAGCTTCGACACAGATCTGGATGACTCGAAGTCACAAACCGGATACGTGTATATTTTGAATGGAGGAGTAGTAAGCTGGTGCAGTTGCAAGCAAAGCGTCGTGGCGGGATCTACATGTGAAGCGGAATACGTGGCAGCCTCGGAGGCAGCACAAGAAGCAGTCTGGATGAAGGAGTTCATTACCGACCTAGGGGTGATTCCCAATGCGTCGGGCCCGATGACTCTCTTCTGTGACAACACTGGAGCTATTGCCCTTGCGAAGGAGCCCAGATTTCACAGGAAGACCAGGCATATCAAGCGTCGCTTCAACTCCATTCGTGAAAGTGTTCAAAATGGAGACATAGATATTTGTAAAGTACATACGGACCTGAATGTAGCAGATCCGTTGACTAAACCTCTCCCTAGAGCAAAACATGATCAACACCAGGACGCAATGGGTGTTCGATTCATCACAATGTAACTAGATTATTGACTCTAGTGCAAGTGGGAGACTGTTGGAAATATGCCCTAGAGGCAATAATAAATGGTTATTATTATATTTCTTT
>NW_025303281.1:0-837 GCF_018294505.1 Triticum aestivum
TTCCTGTTTCGTTGCGTTCGTGAGGATTCGGTCGTCTACGATTGGTTCGGCTTCATCCGTTCATCTTCTTCATGGACTCATTCTTCTTTCTAGTGGGATTTCTACTACGCAACCTTCTTCTTGTAGACGTTGTTGGGCCTGCAAGTGCACAGGTTTGTAGGACAGTAGCAAATTTCCCTCAAGTGGATGACCTAAGGTTTATCAATCCGTGGGAGGCGTAGGATGAAGATGGTCTCTCTCAAACAACCACACAACCAAATAACAAAGAGTCTCTTTTGTCCCCAACACACCCAATACAATGGTAAATTGTATAGGTGCACTAGTTCGGCGAAGAGATGGTGATACAAGTGCAATATGGATAGTAGATATAGGTTTTTGTAATCTGAAATAATAAAAACAGCAAGGTAACTAACGGTAAAAGTGAGCGTAAACGGTATTGCAATGATAGGAAATAAGGCCTAGGGTTCATACTTTCACTAGTGCAAGTTCTCTCAACAATAATAACATATATAGATCATATAACAAGCCCTCAACATGCAACAAAGAGTCACTCCAAAGCCACTAATAGCAAAGAACAAACATAGAGATTATGGTAGGGTACGAAACTGTCGGGGATATACCCCGCGCTGTAACCCGGCTGGAAGTATAACCCGGCCGGACTTGGCGACTCACTGATGACCCGCCCTGACTGGACGACACACTAAGTGATCCGCCTAATCCTGGCGACTTATGGGTGACCTGGCAAGCGGATCAGAGGAGCGACAAGACCCGGGGGCCCAGGAGGCTCAAGGCCCAGAAGGCCGGCTTACGTTATGATAGGCCGATTTAAGAGGAAAG
>NW_025303282.1:0-837 GCF_018294505.1 Triticum aestivum
AGGAATTCAGAAGCCTCAAAACCCTAAATAAAAGAAGGGCAAAAACCCTAAAATCTCATTCATTGTTCCAAAATGCTCTTCTTAGATGTTTAATATTTTTGGCAAGGGTTTTGATCCAAACCAAAAATAATGAACATTTTAAAAGGATTTATTTTTGGGACTTTGAATTTAAATCATTAGCTATTTGAATTTGAATTATATTCATATAACTAGAATATAATTTCAAATACCCCTGAAATATTTTATGAGCTTTTGGAAAAGTCCATCTAGCCAAATAAAAATATTCACAGGAGTTTTGGCATTGTTTGAGTTATTTTAAATTCAAAACAGTGGCAAAAGAATTAAATAAAGAAAATAGAACAGAAATATAAAAAAAGGAGAGAAGCCCAGCAACTTACCTGGCGCTTACCTGTCCAGCCCAGCCGGCCCAGCTCCCCCAGCGGCCCAGCCCACCGCCGCTTTCCCCCCTGTCGTCTTCCTCCCCTCGCACCGAAGCAGCTCGGTGGCGAGCGCCGACGCCGCCCCGGCCACCTCCGGCTTCCATGGCCCTCCTAGCAACGCCACGACGACGCCCCGTGTACCCTCGCTCTTCTCCCTCACCCGCTGCATCCCCTCTCCCTCCTCTGTCTCTCTCCCTCGCTCATCCCCGGACGCACCCGAGACCGCCGACGAGCACCACCGGAGCCACCAGCATCCCCACGCCCAGCCAGTTAGGCCACGAGCTCCGCCTTGGGTCCGGGAAGCTCTACCACGACGCACGCGACGCCGGGTGCCCTGAAGCCACACCATCACCGCCATCTTCATCGCCACGGCCGACGATCGCCGCCGTTCGATTCG
>NW_025303283.1:0-837 GCF_018294505.1 Triticum aestivum
AAGATCCATTTATTTTCTATGGCTCGCCGATCATCGGGCAAGTCAGTCAAAGTCCATACTTCGTTTTCATACATGGATCCTATCTCGGATTTCATGGCTTCTAGCCATTTGTCGGAATCCGGGCCCGCCATCGCTTCTTCATAGTTCGAAGGTTCACCGTTGTCTAACAACATGATTTCCAGGACAGGGTTGCCGTACCACTCTGGTGTGGAACGTGTCCTTGTGGACCTACGAAGTTCAGCAGTAACTTGATCCGAAGCTTCATGATCATCATCATTAACTTCCTCCCCAGTCGGTGTAGGCACCACAGGAACATCTTCCCGCGCTGCGCTACTTTCCGGTTCGGAAGGGGTGACTATCACCTCATCAAGTTCCACTTTCCTCCCACTCAATTCTTTTGAGAGAAACTCTTTCTCCAGAAAGGACCCGTTATTGGAAACAAAGATCTTGCCTTCGGATCTGAGGTAGAAGGTATACCCAATGGTTTCCTTAGGGTATCCTATGAAGACGCATTTTTCCGACTTGGGTTCGAGCTTTTCAGGTTGAAGTTTCTTGACATAAGCATCGCATCCCCAAACTTTTAGAAATGACAGCTTAGGTTTCTTCCCAAACCATAATTCATACGGTGTCGTTTCAATGGATTTCGACGGAGCCCTATTTAAAGTGAATGCAACAGTCTCTAAAGCATAGCCCCAAAATGAGAGCGTAAGATCGGTAAGAGACATCATAGATCGCACCATATCCAATAGAGTGCGATTACGATGTTCGGACACACAATTTCGCTGAGGTGTTCCAGGCGGCGTGAGTTGTGAAACGATTCCACATTTCCTTAAGTGC
>NW_025303284.1:0-837 GCF_018294505.1 Triticum aestivum
CCCTCAACACTCCAGTTTGGGACATTTGGAATTGGGGAAGTTAAAGGAAACAACATTTCAACCTCTTCCATGCAATCACGTACTGCAGCAAGCACTACCGGCAACCTACCCAACTGACCAACAGAAGAAAAGGTAACAATTAATTATTTCAGAAAGTAAGAACATCATTCAAGAAAGGAACTATTTAAAATATAGAAAAATAACATGAACAAGATGTAAGTATAATCAATGTAAGAATCGTAATGAATACTAACAATACGGATGAAGAACATGAACTTAACTAAAAAATCAATTTATTCTATTGTTTATTGCATGAATACATTTGAGAAATGTTGCTACCCAGAATGGTGAGAACTCAGTAGCTCATCAGCTGTCAAGTTATGCATGATATGACCTTCTTTCAAAAGGGGAAAAAAATACTGATGTTGCAAACTTGTTGGATACAAGCAAGTAGCAACATTTTTATAATGTTATATGATGGAAGAGAATAGACATAATCAACGACACAAAGCAACCTAAATTCATTCCCAAAACAGCTCATCAACATGATAAGAGGAGTTGCATAATAGTATGGTGATACAGTCAGCAAAATACATAGAAAAAAATACAAACCATACATCATCGGGGATATTAGGATGTGCTCCAGCCTTCAACAGAAACCGAATGAAGTTGGTACAACCTTCTCGCATTGTAGCATATACCAATGGAGACATGGCGCAACCCTTGCAGTTAATATCGGCACCAGCCTGTGAAAAGGAATTATTCAATAGAATGTTAATGGTGGTATCTCCATGTATATCAGAGAGTATAGAGATGGTAGACTAAGCAAAGCAAAAT
>NW_025303285.1:0-837 GCF_018294505.1 Triticum aestivum
GAAACGCGTCAGAATCGGCCAAAACTGCGAGTGTTGACGACCGTAAAGTAATCGCACCTTGGGGTTCAACAACTGTGGAAATCGCTTCGGGACCCCAAAACGGTGAGTAATAGTCCACGAAACGAGTCAGAATTGGCCAAAACTATGAGTGTTGACGACGGACACGTAAATGCACTCCTGGGATCGTCAATCGTGGAAATCGCTCTGGGACCCAAAACAGTGAGTAATAGTGTACGAAACGGGCCAGAATTGGCCGTAATTGAGAGTGTTGATGACCACATGTAAACGCACCCCGAGGTTCGACAATCGTGGAAATCACTTCGGGACCCCAAAACTAAGTATAGTCCAAGAAACGGGCCAGAACCGACCCAAACTACGAGTGTTGACGACCAACACATATCACACTTTGGGATTCGACAACCATGGAAAGCGTTTTGGGACCCCAAAACGTTGAGTAATAGTCCATGAAAGAGTCCAGAATCGGACAAACCTAGGATTAGTGATGACCGACACGTAAACGCACCCAAGGGTTCGTTAATTGTGAAAATCACTCCGGGACCCCTAAAGAGTGAGTAATAGTCCACGAAACACGCCAGAATCGGGCAAAACTGCGAGTGTTGACGACCGACACGTAATCGCACCTTGGGGTTGAACGACTGTGGAAATCGCTTCGGGACCCCAAAACGGTGAGTAATAGTCCACGAAACGGGTCAGAATTGGCCAAAACTGCGAGTGTTGACGACGGACACGTAAATGCACTCCAAAACGGCCAAAACTACAAGTCTTGACGACCAACACATAGCACACCATGGGGATCGACAACCATGGAAATCAATT
>NW_025303286.1:0-837 GCF_018294505.1 Triticum aestivum
CCATTAATAGCGGAGAACAAACATAGAGATTATGGTAGGGTACGAAACCACCTCAAAGTTATTCTTTCGGATCGATCTATTAAAGAGTTCGTACTAGAATAACACCTTAAGACACAAATCAACCAAGACCCTAATGTCACCTAGATACTCCATTGTCACCTCAAGTATCCGTGGGCATGATTATACAATATGCATCACACAATCTCAGATTCATCCAACCAACACAAAGTACTTCAAAGAGTGCCCCAAAGTTTCTATCGGAGAGTCAAGAAAATGTGTGCCAACCCCTATGCATAGGTTCATGGGCGAAACCCGCAAGTTGGTCACCAAAACATACATCAAGTGGCACGTGATATCCCATTGTCACCACAGATAAACACGGCAAGACATACATCAAGTGTTCTCAAATCAAAGACTCAATCCGATAAGATAACTTCAAAGGGGAAACTCAATTCATCACAAGAGAGTAGAGGGGGAGAAACATCATAATATCCAACTATAATAGCAAAGCTCGCGATACATCAAGATCGTGCCATAGAGAGAACACAAGAGAGAGGGATCAAACACATAGCTACTGGTACATACCCTCAGCCCCGAGGGTGAACTACTCCCTCCTCGTCATGGAGAGCGACAGGATGATGAAGATGGCCACCGGTGATGGGTTCCCCCTCTGGCAGGGTGCCGGAACGGACTCCCGAGAGGTTTTTGGTGGCTACAGAGGCTTGCGGCGGCGGAACTCCCGATCTATCTTCTCCGTGGATGTTTTTAGGGTACGTGGGACTATATAGGCGAAAGAAGTCGGTCGGGAGGTGCTCGAGGGGCCCATGAGACAGGGGG
>NW_025303287.1:0-837 GCF_018294505.1 Triticum aestivum
TTTTTTGGCCGAATTGGGACAAGCTTTGGTGTAAGCTTCTTGCAAACCGGAGCTTCCCTCAAGAAGACTCGTGGTTCTGAGAGGGAACATGTCACCTCCGTGTGCGAAACGAGATACGTATATTGCCTTCTCCCACCTTATGTTTTTTACACAGGCAGATTAGATCAAATAGAGGTATCGTGCTAAAATTTGGAATTATTCCGTGTTCGTTTGGCATTTTTATGCATTAATTGAGTTTCTGGGCATTTAATGTGCATAATTCAAATTTGAACTACAAGAATATATTCCAGTGCACCAAAGTTGTTTGAAAAATCACATGTGTGTCCTTGGGTGAATTTCTAGGTCCTATGCAAGAGATGGGAATGAAATTCAAACATCTGGGCATCGTGGCTCGCCCGGAAAGATTGAGAAACTTGGTTGTTTAATTCCTGTAAATCCAAAACACGCCTGAAAATCATGAAACTTGGCATGGTGTCATGACATGGCACCAACATGCTGCCGTAATTTTTCTGTCCGAATTGGGACAAGCTTTGGTGTAAGCTTCTTGCAAACCGGAGCTTCCCTCAAGAAGGCTCGTGGTTCCGAGAGGGAACGTGTCACCTCCGTGTGCGAAACGAGATACGTATACTACCTTCTCCCCCCTTAAATTCTTTACACAAGCATATTAGACCAAATAGAAGTATCGTGCTAAATTTCGGAATTATTCTGGGTTCGTTTGGCATTTTTATGCATTAATTGAGTTTCTGTGCATTTAATGTGCATAATTCAAATTTGACCTACAAGAATATGCTCCAGTGCACCATAGTTGTTTGAAAAATCACATGTGTGTCCTTGGGT
>NW_025303288.1:0-837 GCF_018294505.1 Triticum aestivum
GTGCCACCAATCGGGACCAAAGGGTCTCCTGCCTGGGCTCTGGGCACTGCCCACGTGGAGGCCCATCAGTCCCGGTTCTGGATTGAACCGGGACTAAAGGGTCAGGGCATTAGTACCGACACTTTAGTCCCGGTTCAGGAACCGGGACTAAAGGCCCTTACGAACCGGGACTATAGGCCCTTTTTCTACCAGTGTTACTGGAAGGACTTGGCAGTCATACAGAGTTTTTCATTGAAGAGATAAAAATTTACCAGCTAAGCAGTGAAAAAAAACGAAAAGAGGGGGAGGGAGAGTTACAGGGCCGAAAGAAAAAAAGCGCGCGTCTCAAGGAGCAGCGCGCGATCAGAAGCGTCGTAGCGGTGGCTCCAAAGCATGGTGTCGTCCGCAGTTCTGGAGAGGATGTCGTCAGCATTGTAGTCGACGCTGTTGAACGTGGCCTTGTTCCGGGCTTTCCAAAGCTGCCAAAGCAGCACAAGGAGCCCGTCCTTCCAAAGCGCAGCTGTGGTCGAAGCACCCGGGGGCGAGGAGAGAACCCCGTCAACCGAGTGGAAGGGGGCCAGCCCTAGACGAGCCGAGGTGGAGGTGAAGATATGTGTAGTAGTCTCCTCTGCAGAACAAGAGGCACATATGCTAGAGGCAGTCACGAACCAGCAAGCAAGCAAAGATCTTGATCTTTCGGGGGAGTTTGGAGCACCAGATGTCGATGGAGGACTGGCAGGGCACTCCATTTGAGGAGAGAACCCGAAACGCAGCGCGCGAGCTGAACTCGAGGTCCTCTCCCCAGGCCATGAACCGGCGGTCCGGAGCGTCTACAAGCTGCATGGCACGGATGAGAGT
>NW_025303289.1:0-837 GCF_018294505.1 Triticum aestivum
TCTCTTTCAAACTATCAGGATTTCATACGGAAACTCGTTTGGTACAAAGGGATTTCATTTTTTTTAACTTATTTAAACTCCTGACTTTTTGTGTGTTCAAAATGCACCATTCAAAGTAACATCATCATTTTTCAATCCTTTCTGTACTAATTATTTTGTGCTATAAGACCCTAAAATTGAAAAGCATTTTAAATGAACTCTGAAAAGGTTGATAGTTGGCATGGTATCATCATTTCATCCACATAGCATGTGCAAGAAAGTTCAGAGGGTTACGGCAAAAACTGGATGCACTTCGTGTACAAAACTGACAATCTCTTTCAAACTATCAGGATTTCATACGAAAACTCGTCTGTTACAAAGAGATTTCATTTTTTCAAACTTATTTGAACTCCTTACTTTTTGTGTGTTCAAAATGCACCATTCAAAGCCACATCATCATTTTTCAATCCTTTCTGACTTCATTTGTTATTTTTCATGCATTTACTAATTATTTTGAGCGATAAGACCCTAAAATTGAAAAGCATTTCAAATGAATTCTGAAAAGGTTGAAAGGTGGCATGGTATCATCATTTCATCCACATAGCATGTGCAAGAAAGTTGGGAGGGTTACGGCAAAAACTGGATGCACTTCGTGTACAAAACGGAAAATCTCTTTCAAAGTATCAGGATTTCATACGGAAACTCGTCTGTTACAAAGGGATTTCATTTTTTTAAACTTATTTGAACTCCTAAATTTTTGTGTGTTCAAAATGCACCATTCAAAGCCACATCATCATTTTTCAATCCTTTCTGACTTCATTTGTTATTTTTCATGCATTTACTAATTATTTTGAGCTA
>NW_025303290.1:0-837 GCF_018294505.1 Triticum aestivum
GTGTCCGGGGTGTGCCCCCCTCACGAACGGCGCTGCCGCCGGCACCTGGAGGGGGGAAACGGACGCGTGGGGTCTACACGGAGGGGATCTTGCTGTGGGTCTTCCCCGGATGTTGCTCCAATGTGTTCCTATGGGCTGACCTAACACAACCGGGTGGGGAGGTCCACTGGTCAAAGCCCGTCCGTGCAAAGTCAAAGGGGTAGATCCCGTGGTCAAACGCTACAGGGTTAGGCGGGACGGGGGCACTGGGGGGGGGGGTAGCAATGCCACCGGAGCATCGCACCAGGCCCTCATACATGCAGGGTGGTGTGGTGGCATGTCTGAAGAGGCGGGACGCGTCTCTAGGGCGTGGCCCCCCTCACGGACGGCGATGACACGGTAGTAGACGTTCTGTGGTAACGATGCGGCGTCAATATTACTAAATACTCGGAGCGCGATAAAATCATGATTTTTTTTGCACGACGTGGGCACATGTGCTATAGGAACGATGGTATTTTTTCATAATTTTTGGTGATGGAGAAGTATCCGAAAAATTCCCTCCATGCGGATTGCCCTTCGCGCGTCTACGGCTGTGGCCGGCGGCCTCCGGGGGCTAGCATGCCGCCAAATCTTGCGCTGGCGGCCTCTCACAAGTCTGGAAGTGTTGTCGCGGTTGCAAACGCCCGGCACACGTGTCCGGGGTGTGCCCCCCTCACGGACGGCGCTGCCGCCGGCACCTGGAGGGGGGAAACGGACGCGTGGGGTCTACACGGAGGGGATCTTGCTGTGGGTCTGCCCCGGATGTTGCTCCAAAGTGTTCCTATGGGCTGACCTAACACAACCGGGTGGGGAGGTCCA
>NW_025303291.1:0-837 GCF_018294505.1 Triticum aestivum
ATATATGCAACTATAGTCAGACTCCAGATCCTTGATTGTTTTGCTTTTCTCCTCTGCTACATGGATTCCCTTCTTAGAGAAGGGAGAAGACACTGGTTTGGAAATCTTTCTGTCATACACTTCTATTTGAAAATTGCAGTTACTATCAGACCAAAGCCTTTGGAAGTTTCGTCAGCTTATAATGAACTGGTGTTTTCTTCGGTTAAAAGAGGTGACCTGCTTTTCTTTGGCCAATGCAATTGTATTTCTAAGTCCAATTCAATATCAAATCAATTTTCATTTCACATGAATCCAGTCCAGAATGTATCTGGACACAAACGTGGTGTGTACTAGAGTACTAAATCGGTTTGCTTGCCTGATATAATAAACCTTTTTTCCAGTGTTGAGATCACCCACTTTGTCTTTTATTTACCTATATTTGGTTGTTGCAGTTTTGCAGGGGTCTGCAATTATATAAATCTTAAACTCAAAACACAGCATGGTACGCAGGCATCAAGCGATTGGTTGGCTAACAGCACCGGAAAGCCAGGCCTACCCTAGGGTTTGCAGGTGAGGGGATGGAGGAGAAGGGAGGAATCACCTGGGGGAGGGGATGAAGGAATGGAGGAAGACTTCGGCGTTGAAGCTCCGGCAGCGGCTGGGCGTTGAAGCTCCGGTGACACGCGGTGGGCTCCTCCACTCGCCTGTCTCTGCGTCTCGGCTTGGGCGGAGGACGTCGAGGGCGCGGGCGCGGGCGGAGGGGGGACGGCGAGGTAGGCGGCGCTCGGCTCGGCGTCGCGTGGCCTGGCTGAGCTGAGGTAGAGGCGGTCGTCGTCTCCTCTGGCTCGGGGGGCGACG
>NW_025303292.1:0-837 GCF_018294505.1 Triticum aestivum
CCCCTGTTCCCAAAGTTATTCCTCAGTGGCCTCGTGTGTAATTCACGAGCCACCTTCTGATGAGATCATCAATTTGGTATCAGACGCAATACTTATTCCCATTGCTCTGAACCCCTTTCACACTTCGCTTCAGGCAATGAACGATTGCCTATCCGCTTGAAACTTCTTATTGCCCCGTCTTACTTTGCTCTCGATAGGTGTAATTTGTTCAACTCGAGAGATACTCATATGTTCATTCTTGGGATACCCCCAGATGAATTTCCCTTATAACCTCCTATTTTTGTAGAACTGCCCCTTACCTATTCGTAAGTACGATGGAGTTCCCGAATAAATGGTGACAAGTTTATCATGATGCATCGGAATAAAGGATTGAAGACATCAACGAAAGGAATTAACTTCTTCGAGAAGATCCGTTAGAATATTGTAACCAGAACTTTCCCCCTTGCTCCCCTCTTAAATCTCGGGACGAGATTTCTTGTAGTGGAGGAGAATTGTGACGCCCGGATAATTAAGCTACAGTGATTCCCCGCTAATGATGCCACGTCGCCACGGTTACTGTGATAAACTCTCGATAGTTCGGAACCGAAACAAATTCAAAATTTAAATAAAAGAAAACAATAAAAGTTTTCAAAAATTAAAACAAAAATGTTCGGTGGTTGCCAAATATTACAAAGATAATTATGGTGTAAGGTTCACAATTTTATAAAATGCCTAAGTGTTTATAAATAAATAAAAACAGAAAAGAAAATAAATAAAGAGAAAACAGAAAACAATACAAAAAAAAAGAGAAACCCCCCCTGGACCCTGGCCCAACTGGGCCGACCCCAGGCCCAGTCG
>NW_025303293.1:0-837 GCF_018294505.1 Triticum aestivum
CTTGGAGTCATTTCGATGAATGACGAACCCTTGGTGCGTTTACGTGTCGGTGATCACCACTCACATATTCGGCCGATTCTAGTCCGTTTTGTGCACTATCACTCAGCGTTTTGGGGACCTAGAGCAATTTCCACGATCGGTGAACCCCGGGGTTCGTTTATGTGTCCGTCGTCAACACTGAGAGTTTTGGCCAATTCTGACGGGTTTCGTGGACTATTACTCACCGTTTTGGGGTCCCGAAGCGATTTCCATAGTTGTTGAACCCCAAGGTGTCCTTACGTGTTGGTCATCAACACTCGCAGTTTTGGCCGATTCTGGCCCGTTTCATGGACTATTACTCACGGTTTTGGGGTCCCGAAGCGATTTCCATAGTTGTTGAACTCCAAGGTGTGCTTACGTGTTGGTCATCAACACTCACAGTTTTGGTTGATTCTGGCCCGTTTCATGGACTATTACTCACCGTTTTGGGGTCCTGAAGCGATTTCCATGGTTGTCGAACTCCAAGGTGCGCTTACGTGTCGGTCATCAACAATCAAAGTTTCGGCCGATTCTGGCCCGTTTCTTGGACTACTACTCTATTTTGGGGTCACATAGTCATTTCCATGATTGACGAACCCCAGGGCGCGTTTACGTGTCGGTCATCAACACTCACATATTTGGCCGAATCGTGTCCGTTTCGTGCACTATTACTCAGCGTTTTGGAGACCCAGAGGGATTTCCACGATTGATGAACCCCGGGGTGCATTTATGTGTCTTTCGTCAACACTCACAGTTTTGGCCAATTCTGACATGTTTCGTGGACTATTACTCACGGTTTTGGGGTCCCGAAGTGATTTC
>NW_025303294.1:0-837 GCF_018294505.1 Triticum aestivum
GTGCGGGGGGGTTAGGGTTACGGGGGGGAAGCGGCCTAATAGTCCAGGGGAGCGGGAGATTGGGCCGGCATGTGGGATGGCCGACTGGGCCGGCGGGGTCGAGGCCCAGTGGGGAAAAGGGGGGATGGGGTCAGGGGCTTCTCTCTCTCTCCCACCTCCTCTTTTCTTTTAGTTTTTTTTAACTTTCTGTTTTAGCTAATTTTAGGCCATTTAGACATTTTGCAAAAATGTTGGTTCACCACCAATATTACCAAAAGAATACTTCCCACATAATGAACATTTTAGTTCTCAGGTGTGACAAAAATGAATTTTTTTACTTTAGATTGGGTTTGAATTTGAATTGTGATTTGGATCAAGTGAAGGTTAGCAACAGTAACATGATGACATGGCACCATTAACAGGGGATTACTGTAGCATGACACTGGGGGTGTTACAAATCTCCTCCACTACAAGAAATCTCGTCCCGAGATTTAAGTGGGGAAGTAAAGAGTAACTTCGGGATAACTAATCCTTATAGGGTTAAGTATCTGGTGAACAACTCAGGGAATGAGGCAGAAGTATCCCTCGAGTTGAAACTTATTAAAACATCGAGAGCAAAGTATGAAGGTACAATAGGGAGTTTCAAACGAATGGACAAACGATTGATACCTGAACAGAGTGTGAGAAAGGGGTTCAGAGCATCGGGAATAGATCATCTCTCGAAAGGCGGCTCGTGACATGATACGAAGCCAAATGCAAGAATATTTCAGAATCAAAGATATACAGGAGAGTCAGGTTCCGAACTTATGGAACTGTGGGTTATGGGCCCACCATGTGGGTTAATAGAAGAAAGGGGGC
>NW_025303295.1:0-837 GCF_018294505.1 Triticum aestivum
AGAGTTGGTGATGATGGTGTTCCTGCCATCCTGCAATATAGGACATCCAATTTATATCCGACGGATAGGAAGGAAACTATGGCAATTTTGCAAAAAGATACCCACACCCCTCTCCACATCTGCAAATAAGGCATTCCCTCGTTCATCCTTTTCTCCCACAATATAAACTACTCATACAAATGCATCTTGATGTTCCGTGCAACGCATGGGTATCTTGCTAGTAGGGAGAAGGAGTTTGTGTGACACATATCTATATTAAGGGATAGGTAGATAGCATGTGTGTGAGGCATACTTAAAGCATCACAGAGATAAACAAACGGTGTGCATGCAAGTGCTGGAAAAAATGAAGCGAGAAACAATGTCTAAGCGCGCGCGTGTCTCTCTGTGTGTGTGTGTGTGTGTGTGTGTGTGTGTGTGTGAGAGAGAGAGAGAGAGAGATAGAGAGAGAGCGAAATATCAAAACAAAAGGTGCTCTGCTGGAATCCCATTGTATGTATTCATATGGTTCCAGAACTCGAGTTAACCTTAGGCATATGTGTGAGAGACATAACTATACTTTGAGACATTAGTGGCTGTGGGTGGGCGGAATTAAAGGGGTGGGCGTGTTCGACAGAGAGAGCGTGTGTGTTTTTGTGCGAGAGACTTGTAGGATAGGGCAAAAAGACGAATTCTAACCTTGATGGAGGGAGAGAAATACATGAAGTGCGCGTGTGTGATTCCGATGCCCACGGGGAAATGAGATATGTATGCGTGTGAGAGAGATTGCACAATTCATTCACGTATCACTATCTAGCGATCGTGGACGTGCATCGCTTGAACATAAATCAATATCTACTT
>NW_025303296.1:0-837 GCF_018294505.1 Triticum aestivum
GCGAGGAGCACGGTGGCTACGGCGAACGGCGTCGGCGACGACGAGCTCCGCTCGGGCGCGTGCAGGGAGGAAAGCAGAGGAGAGAACGGGGTCCAGGGGAAGAGAGGGGAGGTGCAGGGGGCGAGGGGAAGTGTGTGGCGTGAGGGGAAGGCTCGGGAACGACTCGGTGGAAGCAGGAGGTGGCCGAGGCGGCATCGGCGCTCGCCACCGAGCTGCTTCGGTGCGAGGGGAGGAAGATGACAAGGGGGAGGAGGTGGGCTGGGCCGGCTGGATGGAGCTGGGCCAGCTCTGGTGGGCTGCACGGTGAGGCCAGGTAAGCTCTGTTCTTTTTATTTTTTTCTGTTCTGTTTGTTTTATTTAATATCTTTTGCCACTGTTTTCAAATCCAAAATAATTTCATACAGTGCCAAAACATTCTGAAATATTTTATGTTACCTCTCTGGACTATTCCAAAAGTACATAAAACATTTCAAAGCATTTGAAAATATATTCATTATATATTATGAATATATCCCCAAATTCAAATAGATTATTGATTTAAATTCAGAGACCAAATAATTCCTTAAAAATATTCCAGAATTTTGGTTTGATATATAACTCTTGCCAAAATTCACAAAACTATTTTTAGGGCATTTTGGATTCACAGAATGCAATTTAAAGGGTGCTTGCCCTTCTTTTAATTAGGGTTTTGAGGCTTCTGAATTCCTCAGTTCAAATTTCATTTGAATTTAAACATGATGCAGCAACCAAGCTAGTCCATGGCCAGGGTAAAGCTAGGGATGTGACAACTCACCCCCACTAAACAAGAATCTCGTCTCGAGATTCAAGCGTAGGGTA
>NW_025303297.1:0-837 GCF_018294505.1 Triticum aestivum
CTTAAAATAGAAATAATATATCAAAAAATTCAAAAAAATAAAACTAATTCATTTTAAAATCTTAAAAATACAAATAATATATAAAAAATCCAGAAAAATAAAACTAATTCATTTTAAAAATTCAGACCGATTGTTTTGTTCTACATCCTCGATCCCTTGAAGGTTTGACACAAGGTTTGATACATCATTCAGTTCATCGACCAAATACAAATCATCCGGATTCGCCATCGTACGTTTTAATTCACATGATCCATTCAACAAAGTTTGGTACAATAAATTATTACACATCAATTCTTCCCTTGTGTCCCTGCTTGCTTACGATTATGCCATATCCATGGAGCATCCTCATCATTTAACTTAATGCTTGGGTCAGTGTTCACTTTGAAGGGCGGAATTTCACCAAACATATTATAATCTTCTGACATGTTTGTCTTGTCCTCCACTCCCACGATGTTTCTTTTCCCTGAAAGAACAATGTGGCGCTTTGGATCATCGCATGATGTACTGATCGTTTTCTTATCTTTCCGTTTCCTCGGTTTGCTACTCATGTCCTTCAAATAAAAAACCTGAGCGACATCTTTGGCAAGGACGAATGGTTCGTCAAGGTAACCAAGATTGTTGAAATCCACCATTGTCATTCCGTATTGCTCGTCCACCTTTACCCCACCTCCTGTTAGCTTGAACCATTTGCACCGGAACAAAGGGACCTTAAAGGAGGGTCCATAGTCAAGTTCCCATATCTCCTCTATGTAACCATAATATGTGACCTTTTGCCCATTCTCGGTTGCTGCATCAAAGCGGACACCACTGTTTTGGTTGGTGCTCTTTTTATCTTGG
>NW_025303298.1:0-837 GCF_018294505.1 Triticum aestivum
GTGTGTTCAAAATGCACCATTCAAAGCCACATCATCATTTTTCAATCCTTTCTGACTTCATTTGTTATTTTTCATGCATTGACTAATTATTTTGAGCTATAAGACCCTAAAATTGAAAAGCATTTCAAATGAACTCTGAAAAGGTTGAAAGTTGGCATGATATCATCATTTCATCCACATAGCATGTGCAAGAAAGTTGAGAGGGTTACGACAAAAACTGGATGCACTTCGTGTACAAAATGGACAATCTCTTTCAAAGTATCAGGATTTCATCCGGAATCTCGTGTGTTACAAAGGGATTTCATTTTTTAAACCTTATTTGAACTCCTGACTTTTTGTGTGTTCAAAATGCACCATTCAAAGCCACATCATCATTTTTCAATCCTTTCTGACTTCATTTCTTATTTTTCATGCATTTACTAATTATTTTGAGCTATAAGACCCTAAAATTGAAAAGCATTTCAAATGAACTCTGAAAAGGTTGAAAGTTGGCATGATATCATCATTTCATCGACATAGCATGTGCAAGAAAGTTGAGAGGGTTACGGCAAAAACTGGATGCACTTCGTGTACAAAACGGACAATCTGTTTCAAAGTATCAGGATTTCATCCGGAAACTCGTCTGTTACAAAGGGATTTCATTTTTTAAACCTTATTTGAACTCCTGACTTTTTGTGTGTTCAAAATGCACCATTCAAAGCCACATCATCATTTTTCAATCCTTTCTGACTTCATTTGTTCTTTTTCATGCATTTACTAATTATTTTGAGCTATAAGACCCTAAAATTGAAAAGCATTTCAAATGAACTCTGAAAAGGTTGAAAGTTGGCATGATAT
>NW_025303299.1:0-837 GCF_018294505.1 Triticum aestivum
GCCTCCGGCAGGGTGTTGTCTGCTTGTTGCGGAGGGCGGGGTGCGTCCGGGTCGCCGACCTTGCCTTCCCTCTCAACTGTGATCTTGCACTTCTTCGTGGGGATTAAGGCCTTCTTCCATAGTCTTTTTCTTCTTTGTGGGTTTCGTTCTCCTAGCGTTGCTTCTACCAGCTCAGCGGCATCCTGTCTAACATGCTGATGAGGGGCAGCTTCCGCCGCAACGTTGACCCCGGGAGCGCCACCAGCCCCGCTGGGATCGTGGGAGCGCTTCGTGGTGTTGGAGACGTGCCGCGGCAACTCGTGTATTTGGCAGGTAAAAGACTTCCCTGCGTCATTGCTTTCCATTAACAGATTGACGTAGAAACCCTTCTTTTCCTTCTATTCTAGTGCTATTCAATATCTATGTTGTACTATTCAATATCTCATTCTGTTACATACATGGGTACGTGTTCATTAGAGTTTTTTTTTCTTTTGCTCCTACTGAAATTCGAATCGGAATTGATGATGTGTTGTTTATTTCTTTTGAAATATACGTGATGTTTTGCTTGGAAGAGTCCTTCTCATATACGTGAGTATGATTGCTCTTTTCCATTATAGGTGTATACGTGATAGATCTTTAATTTTGTGTTAAAAAGATCTTTTTTACTTGGCACGTGCTAGATTCACATGTGCAAAACATTGCTAATACACAATATTTGTATGTAACGTTAGATCTTTAAATCTCAACTGTCTATATCTAAAATTAATGGTCGAGGTAATTTAATCTATGTGGACGAATGTGGTGGCTTATTTGTCTTCTGTATTATGTATATAATATGATCGCAGGCATAATATATAT
>NW_025303300.1:0-837 GCF_018294505.1 Triticum aestivum
CTCGCGCACACCACCGAGCGGAGCTCGCCGCCATCGTCGCCGTACCCATGACCACGGCCACCCCCTCCCCTCTCCGACGTGCTCCCTAGCTCCTGCACCTCGTCGCCAACCCCCTCACCGAGCCACGTGACCGGAAGGGCCCCGAGCAGCCGCCATCGTCATCATCTCCGAGCTTCGGCCCCGATGCCGTCTCCGTCGAATTCGGCCACTCCGGCGCGCCCCCGAGCCTACTGACCCTCCCTACAGCTCCGCGGTGAGCCTCCGTGCAGAACCTCTCTCTCTCCCCTCGCGTTTGCGAGCTCTAGGCCATAGCCCGTCGCGGCTGAACTCCGGCCGCCGCTGACCATGTCGCCGCCGTGGCCTGAGCTCGAACGGGTCGCGCCCGTGCATCTCACCGAGCTCGTGGTGACTCCAGGAGGCTGCGCAATGCTTTACCTCACTTGCCCGTGCTCCACAACGCCGTTTTCGCCGAGGCCCGAACTCCGGCGCCGCCTCGGGCTCCATTCCGGCGAACCCCGGCCACCCCCGCACCTCCCGTTGGTCCCCCTAGATGCGCACGGGCGCGGGCTACCTCCTGGTGCCCTTGGCGCGTCGATCCGATGCCCCTAGCGCAAGTCCGGCGCTCCCCCGCCGTGCGGAATGGTCGCCGCCGGCGAAACCCCGGCGACTGCCGATGTGGCACGCCTAATTAGCACTAATGACGCTCTAAACACCCCCCACAGCCACTGACAGTGGGCCCCGTAGTGGGTCAAAGCCCGGGTCAACGCGGGATTAGCCCCTGTGTCACTGACGTGTGGACCCCACACGTCAGGTTTGACCCTGACCGGCCCCTGTTGA
>NW_025303301.1:0-837 GCF_018294505.1 Triticum aestivum
GCCCCCGCTGTGAGAGCCGCCGCCCTGGCTCTGTTTTTTTATTAGTTAATTGGTTTTTGATCATATATATATAATGTATATGTGTATGTATGTGGCTATATGTTTTTGTTCATTTGTGGCTATATGTTTTTTTTATTTTTATTAGTTTAATTTTTTTGTTCATATGTGATGTATATGTGTATGTGGCTATAATGTATATGTGAACAAAAATTTTTTTGTATGTATGTAGATGTTCAAAATGTATGAATATATATGTCAAAAATGTTTTTTTGTTCATAGAAAGTTTTTTGTTCATATATAGAAAGTTTTTATATATGACAATGGATATATATTTGATATATATGAGAAATGATGATCCACATGGAAAAGTTTTATATATGCAAAAGTTACAATTTTAGAAAAGTTTTATATATCTAGCTAGGAAGGGAAGAAGAAGAAAAAGAAGGATAGGAAAGAAGAAAATAAGAAGAGGAAAGAAAGAAGAAGAGGAGAGGAAGAAGAGGAGAAATAAATAAGAAGAGGAAAAAAGAAGAAAAAGAAGAGGAGAAGAAGAAAGGAATAGAGGAGAAGAAGAAAAAATAGAAATCTATTTTTTCTTCTTCTCCTCTATTCCTTTCTTCTTCTCCTCTTTTTTTTCTTCTTTTTTTTTCTTCAATCCTCTCCTCTATTCCTTTCTTCTTCTCCTCTTTTTATTTCTTCTTCGTTTTCTTATGTTTTATCGGGTCTGTCGTCGTCGATATATACCCCTCCCGATAACTTCAACACGAGGGGGATAACTTCAACACGAGGGGGGTCGATATACCCCCTCCCCGATAACATTATTTTCCCGTGTATATA
>NW_025303302.1:0-837 GCF_018294505.1 Triticum aestivum
AACCCTGATACTCCGAAAGAGATTGTCCAGTTTGTACACGAGGTGCGTCCAGTTTTCGCCGTGACCCTCTCTACTCTTTTGCACATGCTATGCGGGCGAAATGATGATACCATGCCAAGTTCCAACATTTTCAGAGTTCATTTTGTAGTGATTTTGAATTTCAACGTCATTTAGCTCTCGAAACAAATCGGTAAATGACGGAAAAACAACAAATGATGTCAGAACATGTTGGAAATTGATGACGTCGCTTTGAAAGATGCATACTGAACGCAAAAATAGGCTGGACTTCAAATAAGTTTAAAAAACATTGAAGTGCCCGTGTAACAGATGAGTTCTCGTCCGAAACCCTGATACTCCGAAAGAGATTGTCCAGTTTGTACACGAGGTGCGTCCAGTTTTCGCCGTGACACTCTCTACTCTTTTGCACATGCTATGCGGGCGAAATGATGATACCATGCCAAGTTCCAACATTTTCAGAGTTCATTTTGTAGTGATTTTCAATTTCACCATCATTTAGCTCCCTAAACAAATCGGTAAATGACTGAAAAATAGCAAATGATGTCAGAACGTGTTGGAAATTGATGATGTCGCTTTGAATGATGCATACTGAACGCAAAAATAGGCTGGAGTTCAAATAAGTTTAAAAAACATTGAAGTGCCCGTGTAAAAGATGAGTTCTCGTCCGAAACCCTGATACTCCGAAAGAGATTGTCCAGTTTGTACACGAGGTGCGTCCAGTTTTCGCCGTGACCCTCTCTACTCTTTTGCACATGCTATGCGGGCGAAATGATGATACCATGCCAAGTTCCAACATTTTCAGAGTTCATTTTGTAGTGA
>NW_025303303.1:0-837 GCF_018294505.1 Triticum aestivum
AGTTCTCAGAGCAAGACGACAAGACAAAGATGGTGTTCAAGCAACGTTCATTTGAAGTACACCCTGGATCGTGAAGATTGTACTAGTTTGCGTTTCCCCTTCATCCTACCCTACGCTTGAATCTCGAGACGAGATTCTTGTTTAGTGGGGGTGAGTTGTCACATCCCTAGCTTCTGGCATTGCTCTAGCCTAGCTTCATGTGTGCATCATGTCTATATTTTTGAAACTTAAATTGAGGAATATTGGAAGCCTCAAAACCCTAAATAAAAGAGGGGCAAAAACCCTAGAAATCTTATTCATTGCTCCAAATGGCTCTTCTTAAAATGTTTGATAATTTTTGGTAAGGGTTCTGGTCCCAACCAAAATATTGAACATTTTTAAGGATTTATTTTTGGGACTTTGAATTTAAATCATAGCTATTTGAATTGGACTTATATCTACTATTAAATAAATATAGGTCCAATAATTCTGAAATATTTTGTGGAGCATTGTTTTAATTCTTTTAGCTCCTAAAAATATTGTCAGAAGCAAAATAAATTGAATTGGTTTCTGAACCAAATTCAAAACAAACCTGCAAAATAGAAAACAGAGTTAAAACAAAACAGAGAGAAAAAAATAAGAGAGAGAAGCCCACTTACCTGGCCTCACCCGTGCAGCCCACCAGCCGGCCCAGTTCCGCCCCCAGCCGGCCCAGCCCACCTCCTCCTCCTTTGTCCTCTTCCTTCTCTGCCAGGAGGACGAGCAGAGGCGAGGCGTGGCGCTCGCCGATGCTGCCTCGGCCACCTCCTGCTTCCCCCCCCCCCTAGCCACCTCCTGCTTCCTCCCTGGCCTCCCCAG
>NW_025303304.1:0-837 GCF_018294505.1 Triticum aestivum
TTTTTTTTGTTAGTTTTGCTTTCTGTTATTTCTTTTTACTTTGCTTTCTTTTAGTTTCCTATTATTTTAGTTTTAGTAAATTACCAAAGTGGCACCTAAATAGGATTTTACAAATTATGCCACTGCCACAATAGTTTAATACTTATAACAATTTAGTTTTTTTTGAAAATGTTTATTATTTTTAAAGCATTAAAATAATTGTTTTTGCTACTCTTTTATTCATTTAACAGTATCTAAACATTTTATAAAAGTGTGGTTTCTCCACCATAATTATTTATGTATTATTTGGTTCACTCCGAACATTTAAATTTTAATATTTAAAAACTTTTATTATTTGCTCGATTTTGAATTTGAAATTCGAACTAGGTTCCGAACTAACGCGAGTTTAACCACAGTAACCGAGGTGGCATGGCATCATTAGCGGGGATTACTATAGCTTGATTACCCGGGCGTCACAGCGAAAGAGTAGAGAGGGTCACGGCAAAAACTAGACGCACTTCATGTACAAACTGGACAAACTCTTTCGGAGTATCAGGGTTTCGAACGAGAACTCATCTGTTACACGGCCCAGTTCAATGTTTTTTAAACTTATTTGAACTCTGGACTTCTTTTTTGTTTAGTATGCAGCATTCAAAGCGACGTCATCAATTTCCAACATGTTCTGACATCATTTGTTGTTTTTCGGCCATTTACCTAATTGTTTAGAGAGCTAAATGACCGTGAAATTGAAAATCACTACAAAACGAATCCTGAAAAATGTTGAAACTTGGCATGGTATCATCATATCACCCGCATAGCATGCGCGAAAGAGTAGAGAGGGTCACGGCAAAAATTGGA
>NW_025303305.1:0-836 GCF_018294505.1 Triticum aestivum
GTTAAAAATACAAATAATATATCAAAAAATTCAGAAAAATAAAACTAATTCAATTCAAAATTCTAAAAAATACAAATAATATATCAAAAAAATTCAGAAAAACAAAACTAATTCAATTCAAAATTCTAAAAATACAAATAATATATCAAAAAATTAAGAAAAATAAAACTAATTCAATTCAAAATTGTCACATCCCTAGTTTCTGGCATTGCTCTAGGCTAGCTTTATGTGTGCATCATGTCTATATTTTTGAAACTTGAATTGAGGAATATTGGAAGCCTCAAAACCCTAAATAAAAGAGGGGCAAAACCCCTAGAAATCTCATTCATTGCTCCAAAAGGCTCTTCTTAAATGTTTGATAATTTTTGGTAAGGGTTCTGGTCCCAACCAAAATATTGAACATTTTTAAGGATTTATTTTTGGGACTTTGGATTTAATTCATTAGCTATTTGAATTTGAATTATATTCATATAATTAGAATATAATTTCAAATACCCCCTGAAATATTTTATAAGCTTTTGGAAAAGTCCATCTAGCAATATAAAATATTCAGAGGAGCTTTGGCATTGTTTGAATTATTATTTTAATTCAAAACAGTGGCAAAAGAATTAAAAAAAAAGAAAACAGAACTGAAATAGAAATAAAAGAGAGAGAGAGAGAAGGAAGTACCTGGGCCACTTACCTGTAGCCGGCCCAGCTCCCCCCCCCACCTGGCCGGCCCAGCCCACCTCCTCCCCCTTGTCTTCTTCCTCCCCTCGCACCGAAGCAGCTCGGTGGCGAGCGCCGATGCCGCCTCGGCCACCTCCTGCTTCCATCGAGGCGTTCCCGAGCCTTCC
>NW_025303306.1:0-836 GCF_018294505.1 Triticum aestivum
AAAGAGTAGAGAGGGTCACGGCAAAAACTGGACGCACCTCGTGTACAAACTGGACAATCTTTTTCGGAGTATCAGGGTTGTGGACGAGAACTCATCTGTTACACGCGCACTTTAATGTTTTTCAAACTTTTTTGAACTCCAACCTATTTTGCGTTCAGTATGCATCATTCAAAGCGACGTCATCAATTTCCAACGCGTTCTGACATCATTTGCTGTTTTTCAGTCATTTACCGATTTGTTTAGAGAGCTAAATGACGGTGAAATTGAAAATCACAACAAAATGAACTCTGAAAATGTTGGAACTTGGCATGGTATCATCATTTCACCCGCACAGCATGTGCAAAAGAGTAGAGAGGGTCACGGCGAAAACTAGACGCACCTCGTGTATAAACTAGACAATCTCTATTGGAGTATCAGGGTTTCGGACGAGAACTCATCTGTTACACGGGCACTTTGATGTTTTTTAAGCCATTTTGAACTCCAGCCTATTTTTGCGTTCAATATGCATCATTCAAAGCGACGTCATAATGTCCAACACGTTCTGACATCATATGATGTTTTTCAGTCATTTACCGATTTGTTTAGAGAGCTAAATGATGGTGAAATTGAAAATCACTAAAAAAAGAACTCTGAAAATGTTGGAACTTGGCATGGTATCATCATTTCACCCCCATAGCATGTGCAAAAGAGTAGAGAGGGTCACGGCAAAAACTGGACGCACCTCGTGTACAAACTGGACAATCTCTTTCGGAGTATCAGGGTTGTGGACGAGAACTCATCTGTTACACGCGCACTTTAATGTTTTTCAAACTTTTTTGAACTCCAACCTATTTTGC
>NW_025303307.1:0-836 GCF_018294505.1 Triticum aestivum
TAATTTGAGATTAGGTTTTGTCACTCCGATTGTCGGAGAGGTATCTCTGGGCCCTCTCGGTAATACACATCACTTAAGCCTTGCAAGCATTGTTACTAATGAGTTAGTTACAGAATGATGTATTATGGAACGATTAAAGAGACTTGCCGGTAACGAGATTGAACTAGGTATTGAATACCGACGATCGAATCTCGGGCAAGTAACATACCGATGACAAAGGGAACAATGTATGTTGTTACGCGGTTTGACCGATAAAGATCTTCGAAGAATATGTAGGAGCCAATATGAACATCCAGGTTCCACTATTGGTTATTGACCGGAAACAGTTATAGGTCATGTCTACATAGTTCTCGAACCTGTAGGGTCCGCACGCTTAACGTTACGATGACAGTTTTATTATGAGTTTATAAGTTTTGATGTACCGAAGTTTGTTCGGAGTCCCGGATGTGATCACAGACATGACGAGGAGTCTCGAAATGGTCGAGACATAAAGATTGATATATTGGACGACTATATTCGGACACCGGAAGTGTTCCGGGTGATTTCGGAGAAAACCGGAGTGCCGGAGGTTACCGGAACCCCCCGGAAGAAGTAATGGGCCTTAGTGGGCCTGAGGGGAGAGAGAGGGCAGCAGCCCAGCAGGTGCCCCCCCCCCCTTGAGGAGTCCGAATTGGACTAGGGGAGGGGGCGCGGCCCCCCTTTCCCTCTCCCTCTCCCTCTCTTTCCTTCCCCCTTCCTCCTTCCTAGTGGGACTAGGAAACGGGAGTCCTACTCCCACTAGGAGGAGGACTTCCCCCTCCTTGGCGCGCCCCCTAGGGCCGGCTGGCCTCCCCCTT
>NW_025303308.1:0-836 GCF_018294505.1 Triticum aestivum
CGAGTGTCTCAAAACTCTTCCCAGGTCAAACTGACAGGATGGGCACAAAATTTTTTGACTATTTTTTTTTTCGGAAATCAGGGCAGCGACGACGAAAAAGTGCGACAAAAAAATCACTATGATGGCGAGTGTCTCAAAACACTACCCGGGGCCTAAAAATAGGATAGGGAAAAAATATTTTGGGTTGCCGAAATTTTGGCCTAAAAACTGCCCGGGGGTCTCCAGACTTTTTTTTTTTCCGAGACCTACTCAGGCAAGGAAACACGAAACGGAAAATATATGGATCTCTAAAACAAACCGACTATGAAAAGAACTCGGATTGGTGGTGGATATATGGCGGTAGTATATGGCTGCGGTGGTGGTATATGGATACGGATTCAAAGCGGTGGCGGATAAGCAATGGTGGTAGATGGCAAGGCGATGATGATGGTGCGGCGGCGGCGTGACAACTTATGACCAGAACTCGAAACTCTAAAAGACTAGACTCTAAGACCAGCAACTTGACACGACGATGCAACCGCAAATTCAACAAAGCAAAAACCCTAAAAAGATTATGCAAAGGCTCAGATTGGTTCGGATATGATGAACTAACCCTAATTTTTTTTTGTGGCTTTTTCGTGGACTGTAGGTATGAAGAACAGACTCGATCTAAACTACGAAAAACTGTAAAATCTCACCGAGCAACCTGGAAATCTGATACCACTTGATAGAGGCAAAGGTGTCCCGTCTTTCGATGAGATGATGAATATCGCTTTGATGGAAGTCGACTTTGACGATCCGACTACGAACGTGCGAGGACGTCGCGCCTTAGCAATCGCTAAACCAACTCCGAGAGG
>NW_025303309.1:0-836 GCF_018294505.1 Triticum aestivum
AGTTTGCGTTTCCCCTTCGTTCTACCCTACGCTTGAATCTCGAGACGAGATTCTTGTTTAGTGGGGGTGAGTTGTCACATCCCTAGCTTCAGGCATTGCTCTAGGTTAGCTTCATGTGTGCATCATGTTTAAATTCTGAAATTTGAACTGAGGAAATATTGGAAGCCTCAAAACCCTAAATAAAAGAGGGGCAAAAACCCTAGAAATCTTATTCATTGCTCCAAAAGGCTCTTCTTAAATGTTTGATAATTTTTGGTAAGGGTTCTGGTCCCAACCAAAATATTGAACATTTTTAAAGAATTATTTTTGGGACTTTGGATTTAATTCATTAGCTATTTGAATTTGAATTATATTCATATAATTAGAATATAATTTAAATACCCCTGAAATAGTTTATAAGCTTTTGGAAAAGTCCATCTAGCAGTATAAAATATTCAGAGGAGTTTTGGCATTGTTTGAATTATTTTTAAATTCAAAACAGTGGCAAAACAGATTAAAAAAAAACAAAACAGAAGAAAAAAATAAAAAGAACAGAAGCCTACCTGGGCCACTTACCTGTAGCCGGCCCAGCTGGCCAGCTCCTCCCGCTGGCCCAGCCCACCGCTACTCCCCCCCCTCTGTCGTCTTCCTCCCCGACAGGGGAACGGCGTGTGCCCGACGCTCGCCGGCACGTGCGCGCGCCACCTCCCCCCCTGCTGGCCACCTCCTGCTTCCCCGGACTCCCTCGATGCCCCGGACGAAGCCACGCAGCTGCCCCGCACCGCTCTCACTCTCCCTCGCCCTCCTCTTCTCCCCCTGCTCTCTCCCCCTCTCACCCGAGAACCACCGTCGCCGCC
>NW_025303310.1:0-836 GCF_018294505.1 Triticum aestivum
AATGTACAATCGTCTTTGTAGTGGAGCTGGGAGGGGCAAGGATAAGGGACGAAGACCGGGGTAACATGTCGGATGCGATCATACCAGCACTAAAGCACCGGATCCCATCAGAACTCCGAAGTTAAGCGTGCTTGGGCGAGAGTAGTACTAGGATGGGTGACCTCCTGGGAAGTCCTCGTGTTGCATTCCCTTTTTAATTTGTTTCGCGCCGCTTGCAAAACAAAACGCACGTGTAAGTAATATATTTACCGTGTTTTATTGTTTTGCACGAGTGCGGTAAGTCATATCTGGGTGCTCACGATTCACGGGTCCAGCGTCGGCGTTGTGGCGCGGCAAGCGTGCACTGGTGCGGGTGAGAGGGAGGGGTGGAAACCGCGTTAAACTCGTCTCCGTAGTTGAGAGGGAGCGGCCAAAGCAATGTACAATCGTCTTTGTAGTGGAGCTGAGAGGGGCAAGGATAAGGGACGAAGACCGGGGTAACATGTCGGATGCGATCATACCAGCACTAAAGCACCGGATCCCATCAGAACTCCGAAGTTAAGCGTGCTTGGGCGAGAGTAGTACTAGGATGGGTGACCTCCTAGGAAGTCCTCGTGTTGCATTCCCTTTTAATTTTTTTCGCGCCGCTTGCAAAACAAAACGCACGTGTAAGTAATATATTTACCGTGTTTTTTTATTTTGCACGAGTGCGGTAAGTCATAGCTGGGTGCTCACGATTCACGGGTCCAGCGTCGGCGTTGTGGCGCGGCAAGCGTGCACTGGTGCGGTTGAGAGGGAGGGGTGGAAACCGCGTTAAACTCGTCTCCGTAGTTGAGAGGGAGCGGCCAAAGCAATGT
>NW_025303311.1:0-836 GCF_018294505.1 Triticum aestivum
GAGCTATAAGACCCTAAAATTGAAAAGCATTTCAAATGAACTCTGAAAAGGTTGAAAGTTGGCATGATATCATCATTTCATCCACATAGCATGTGCAAGAAAGTTGAGAGGGTTACGGCAAAAACTGGATGCACTTCGTGTACAAAACGAACAATCTCTTTCAAAGTATCAGGATTTCATCCGGAAACTCGTCTGTTACAAAGGGATTTCATTTTTTAAACCTTATTTGAACTCCTGACTTTTTGTGTGTTCAAAATGCACCATTCAAAGCCACATCATCATTTTTCAATCCTTTCTGACTTCATTTGTTATTTTTCATGCATTTACTAATTATTTTGAGCTATAAGACCCTAAAATTGAAAAGCATTTCAAACGAACTCTGAAAAGGTTGAAAGTTGGCATGATATCATCATTTCATCCACATAGCATGTGCAAGAAAGTTGAGAGGGTTACGGCAAAAACTGGATGCACTTCGTGTGCAAAACGGACAATCTCTTTCAAAGTATCAGGATTTCATCCGGAAACTCGTCTGTTACAAAGGGATTTCGTTTTTTAAACCTTATTTGAACTCTTGACTTTTTGTGTGTTCAAAATGCACCATTCAAAGCCACATCATCATTTTTCAATCCTTTCTGACTTCATTTGTTATTTTTCATGCATTTACTAATTATTTTGAGCTATAAGACCCTAAAATTGAAAAGCATTTCAAACGAACTCTGAAAAGGTTGAAAGTTGGCATGATATCATCATTTCATCCACATAGCATGTGCAAGAAAGTTGAGAGGGTTACGGCAAAAACTGGATGCACTTCGTGTACAAAACGGACAATCTCTTTC
>NW_025303312.1:0-836 GCF_018294505.1 Triticum aestivum
GCTCTCTCTCACTCTCCCTGGCTCTCTCCTTCCTCTCTCTCGCTCTCTCTCTCGCTCGGCCGAACACGACCGTCGCCGCCGTTCGCCATAGCCACCGCCTCCGACCACCCCTCGCTCCCCCGATTAGCTCAGAAGCTCCGCCACAACTCCCTCTTCCTCCCCACCGCTCCACGAGTCCCCGGAAGCCCTGCATCGCCGCCACGTCGCCGTTCCCCTCTTCGGGCTCCGATCACCGTCGCCGACGAATTCGCCGTCTCCAGCGCGTCCCCGAGCCCGCTTCGACGCCCACTGCAACCGCGGTGAGCCTCCGAGTCGTTTCCCCCTTCTTCCCTGCTCTCTCCCGACCCCTAGGCCCTAGCCCCACCGTGGCCGAAAGCTTCACGCCGCCGACGATGTCGCCGTCGTGGCCACGGTCGCCGTAGCGCCCAACCGAGCTCACCATCGTGCTCCACATCTCACTAGGAGCACGTAGCACGCACCAACGCTACCCCAAACCCCCTGCAACACCCTTCCCGTGCACGACCGAACCCCGGCGGCCGCAACCGAGCTCGCCGCCGTCGACTCCGGCCACCCCGACCCCAACGGACTCCGCCAAGAGCCGCGGGTCGTCCTCAGCTTCACTCCGGTGGCCTCCGCGGTCCATTTGGTGGCCAAAACGACCAAAACCACTATCGCCGCCGCACTGATGGTCGCCGCCGGCCAGAACTCCGGCGAGCTGACGTGGCCTAGTTAATTAGCCACTAACCCACCACCTACTGACGCTGACAAGTGGGCCCCAGGGCTTAGTCAAAGCTAACCAGCCCGGGTCAACACGGGATTAGCCCCTGTGTCACTGA
>NW_025303313.1:0-836 GCF_018294505.1 Triticum aestivum
GAAAGTTGGCATGGTATCATCATTTCATCCACATAGCATGTGCAAGAAAGTTGAGAGGGTCCCGACAAATACTGGATGCACTTCGTGTACAAAACGGACAATCTCTTTCAAAGTATCAGGATTTCATACGGAAACACGTATGTTACAAAGGAATTTCATTTTGAAATACTTATTTAACTCCTGACTTTTTGTGTGTTCAGAATGCACCATTCAAAGCCACATCATCATTTTTCCATCTTTTCTGACTTCATTTGTTATTTTTCATGCATTTACTAATTATTTTGAGCTATAAGACCCTAAAATTGAAAAGCATTTCAAATGAACTCTGAAAAGGTTGAAAGTTGGCATGGTATCATCATTTCATCCACATAGCATGTGCAAGAAAGTTGAGAGGGTCCCGGCAAAAACTGGATGCACTTCGTGTACGAAACGGACAATCTCTTTCAAAGTATCAGGATTTCATACGGAAACTCGTCTGTTACAAAGGGATTTCATTTTTTTAAACTTATTTGAACTCCTGACTTTTTGTGTGTTCAGAATGCACCATTCAAAGCCACATCATCATTTTTCAATCTTTTCCGACTTCATTTGTTATTTTTCATGCATTTACTAATTATTTTGAGCTATAAGACCCTAAAATTGAAAAGCATTTCAAATGAACTATGAAAAGGTTGAAAGTTTGCATGGTATCATTATTTCATCCACATAGCATGTGCAAGAAAGTTGAGAGGGTCCGGGCAAATACTGGATGCACTTCGTGTACAAAACGGACAATCTCTTTCAAAGTATCAGGATTTCATACGGAAACTCGTCTGTTACAAAGGGATTTCATTTTT
>NW_025303314.1:0-836 GCF_018294505.1 Triticum aestivum
AACTTGCGTTCAAAGACTCGATGGTTCGCGGGATTCTGCAATTCACACCAGGTATCGCATTTCGCTACGTTCTTCATCGATGCGAGAGCCGAGATATCCGTTGCCGAGAGTCGTGTGGATTAAATAGATTTGCAACACGAGGGACGGCTAGCAAGCTAGACATGCCCCCGGGTTAGGCACAGTGTTCCTTGACGCCTTCGGCGCCGTGGGTTCTTTTACCCCGAGCCCCCACCCGCTCCGAGGAGGGGAGGTGGTCGAGGCATTGGCCGAGCAACGGACGGTGCCGTCGCCGATGGATTGGATGACGCGTGCGCAGTCTGTTTTGGTCAGGGTCACGACAATGATCCTTCCGCAGGTTCACCTACGGAAACCTTGTTACGACTTCTCCTTCCTCTAAATGATAAGGTTCAATGGACTTCTCGCGCCGTCGGGGGCGGCGAACCGCCCCCGTCGCCGCGATCCGAACACTTCACCGGACCATTCAATCGGTAGGAGCGACGGGCGGTGTGTACAAAGGGCAGGGACGTAGTCAACGCGAGCTGATGACTCGCGCTTACTAGGCATTCCTCGTTGAAGACCAACAATTGCAATGATCTATCCCCATCACGATGAAATTTCCCAAGATTACCCGGGCCTGTCGGCCAAGGCTATATACTCGTTGAATACATCAGTGTAGCGCGTGTGCGGCCCAGAACATCTAAGGGCATCACAGACCTGTTATTGCCTCAAACTTCCGTCGCCTAAACGGCGATAGTCCCTCTAAGAAGCTAGCTGCGGAGGGATGGCTCCGCATAGCTAGTTAGCAGGCTGAGGTCTCGTTCGTTAACGGAATTAAC
>NW_025303315.1:0-836 GCF_018294505.1 Triticum aestivum
ACTCGACGTCATAATATCAAGTTTCTCAAGGTTCAATGGTCGCACCATTCTGAGGATGAAGCAACTTGGGAAAGGGAGGATCGTCTTCGACTCGAGTACCCCGCCTTCTTTCCGGAGGAACCCAAATCTCGGGACGAGATTCTTTTGAGTGGGGGTGAGTTGTCACACCCTAGCTAGTCATGCATTAGAGTGTTGCATCATGTTTACTTTTTCATCAGAAACTTGAAATGGGGATGACAGAACCCCCAGTCCCCTCTGAAACCAACTAGGGTTTACTAAAAACTTTTTCAATGAACCTGAAATGCCCTTCTAAAATGCCCATCATTTTTGTCTTGGTTCAGAACCTCTGCCAAAAGTGGTGCACATTTTCCTAGGCCATCTTAGGGTTTTTGAATTAAATCATAAATATTTGAATTTGGGCATTTAAAATTATATAAAATATTTAAATGCTCAAATACCTCCAAACTAAAATGTTTCATGTTGGAAATAATCCAACTATGGACCAGGAGTAATTTGGTGATTTTTGAAGTTGCCTAGGTATTTTATTTAATTCAACAAAGTTGCAGAAGTATTAAAAAAAACAGAAAACAGAAGAAAATGAAAAAGCTTACCTGTCGCCCAGCACCGGCCCACCTGCCGGCCCAGCCCAGCACCGCGCCAGCGAGCTGCTTGCCGGCCAGGCAGGCAGGCAGGTGCTCGGCGGCGAGCACCGCATGGGTGCCACGCACCTGCTCGCCGCCTCGCCGCCTCCCTCGCCCGGCTAACGCCGTGGATCAGCCTCCCTCTCTCCCCCGAACCCCCCAGACACCCCCTCTCCTCTCCAGCTCCTCCCCCTC
>NW_025303316.1:0-836 GCF_018294505.1 Triticum aestivum
GCGGAGTTGGGCGGAGGCACCGGGCGATGGCGGGCGGAGGCCCCGAGCGGAGGCAGGCGGAGGCCCCGAGCGGAGGCAGGCGGAGGCCTCGGGCAGCGGCGAGCGGAGATCCCGAGCGGTGGCGGGCGGAGGCCACGAGCGATGGCGAATAGGAGGTGGATTCGGCCGACGGTGATGGAAGGCGCAACGGAGGAGGAAGGGCGCGTGCGGTGCTGCTGCTGGGGTTCGATCTCCATCGTTAGCCTTGTTCGTGCTCCAGCGGCGGCCTCGGGCGCGGGTCATGGCGGCGGCAGCCTCGAGCGAGGGGAGAAGTACAAGCATGGCGGTGGCTCGAGGAACTCCATTCTCCGGCGAATTTCGTCCCCATCACGCATGAAGCTCCTCCGGCGCCACCCTCTTCTCGTGGGTGTCACTGCTGCAGTGTTGTCGGCATGGCCGGCCCCGGCTATCTACATGCCTGCAATCTGCTCGTTAGCTTGTCACTTTTGCTCACCATTTTCCTACTGAATGTTTTAGTTTTCCGCCCCGGTGTGAAAATGGTTGTTTCCATGGCAAATATTATTATAAAAATGGCTAATTCTACTCATTATCTTTCATATGTATGCACGTTCACAAAAAAATGTAGCTGAAATAGGTGTTTTTGTGTGATCTACCATTTCATACTGATGTTAATGTGTCTAAAATTCCACTTCTTATCAATTTGCCATGCTTCTAAATAAAACATGGCAATTATCCTACTATTTGGCGCTGAAAATTGACACGTGTTCTGATATGCCATATGATACGACAATTAATGCATTTACATTTGCCCTCTCATCATTTTGCCATTCTACTGA
>NW_025303317.1:0-836 GCF_018294505.1 Triticum aestivum
ACACTAGAGTTGAACTAGCTCAATAAGCTTGTACAAATAATTTTACACTAGAGTTGACTAGCTCTATAGTCTAGTACAAATAATTTTACACTAGAGTTGAACTAGCTCTATAAGCTAGTTCAAATAATTTTACACTAGAGTTGAACTAGCTCTATAGCCTAGTACAAATAATTTTACACTAGAGTTGAACTAGCTCTATAAGCTAGTTCAAATAATTTTACACTAGAGTTGAACTAGCTCTATAAGCTAGTTCAAATAATTTTACACTAGAGTTGAACTAGCTCTATAACCTAGTTCAAATAATTTTACACTAGAGTTGAACTAGCTCTATAAGCTTGTACAAATAATTTTACACTAGAGTTGAACTAGCTCTATAGCCTAGTACAAATAATTTTACACTAGAGTTGAACTAGCTCTATAAGCTAGTTCAAATAATTTTACGCTAGAATTGAACAAGTTCTATAAGCTAGTTCAATACTTTTACACTAGAGTTGAACTAGCTCTATAAGCTTGTACAAATAATTTTACAGTATAGTTGAACTAGGTCTATAAGCTAGGTCAAATAATTTTACACTAGAGTTGAACTAGCTCTATAGCCTAGTACAAATAATTTTACACTAGAGTTGAACTAGCTCTATAAGCTTCTACAAATAATTTTACACTAGAGCTGACTAGCTCTATAGTCTAGTACAAATAATTTTACACTATAGTTGAACTAGGTCTATAAGCTAGGTCAAATAATTTTACACTAGAGTTGAACTAGCTCTATAGCCTAGTACAAATAATTTTACACTATAGTTGAACTAGCTCCATAAGCTTGTACAAATAATTTTACA
>NW_025303318.1:0-836 GCF_018294505.1 Triticum aestivum
ACTTCATTTGTTATTTTTCATGCATTTACTAATTATTTTGAGCTATAAGACCCTAAAATTGAAAAGCATTTCAAATGAACTCTGAAAAGGTTGAAATTTGGCATGATATCATCATTTCATCCACATAGCATGTGCAAGAAAGTTGAGAGGGTTACGGCAAAAACTGGATGCACTTCGTGTACAAAACGGACAATCTCTTTCAAAGTATCAGGATTTCATCCGGAAACTCGTCTGTTACAAAGGGATTTCATTTTTTAAACCTTATTTGAACTCCTGACTTTTTGTGTGTTCAAAATGCACCATTCAAAGCCACATCATCATTTTTCAATCCTTTCTGACTTCATTTGTTATTTTTCATGCATTTACTAATTATTTTGAGCTATAAGACCCTCTAATTGAAAAGCATTTCAAATGAACTCTGAAAAGGTTTTCTTTGTACTTACAACAAAAAACTTATTTATTTTATTTCTAATTACTTATGTCTTTTACTTTCATTATTTTATTTTTATTTATTTTACTGCTGCTATTTTTATTTATTTTACTTGCTGCTATTTTTACTTAATTAATTAAGGTTTATTTATTGTAGTTACTATAGTTTATTTTATTTTATTTTATTAAGGTTTATTTAGTTTTATTTATTTTATTAAGGTTTATTTATTTTATAAATATAAAAAAATGAAAATAGATGCGCTTATAGAGAAAATTCAACCTAAATTCATAATAAATTTCTATGAAATTTACTGTGAATTTAGGTCAAATTTCCTGTATAAGGGCATCTATTTTCACTTTAAAAGGCAGAGAGGGACGGGCTTATAAACTGGTGTGAGCGCCCTTCG